>NW_020955815.1:161999-277023 GCF_003031625.1 Empidonax traillii
GGAAGCTGCAGCCAGCGTGGAGCTGCTCTGGGGAGACAAAGAGGCAACCTCCTTGCTCTCTGCATCCTCCCAAAAAGGGTTGTGCAGAGGGAGAAACTGAGCTCTTCTCCCTGATGCCCAGGGATAGGAGGTGTGGGAATGGTTCAAATTGTGTCAGGAGGGGTTTACACTGAACGTTGGGAAGCATTTCCTTATCGACAGGGTGGCCACACAGGGACAGGCTTCCTCCACAGGTGGTGGATGTCCTGAGCCTCTCAGTGTATGTGAGGCATTTGGACAATGCCCTTAACAACGTGCTCCAGCTTTTGGTCAGCCCTGAAGGGTAAGGCAGTTGTTCTACATGGTCACTGTACATCCTTTTCCAATGAAAATTTCTGTTCTATTCTTTCTGCTTGCTGGGCTTTCCTCTGTGCCACTCTGAGTCCCACAAAAGGTGACCCTACTTTAGGGTTTGTTTGGGAGGGCTTTTGCTTTCAGATAGGCCCAAAAGGAGGGCAGGGTAGCATTACCACCACACCATCTGCTTTTCTTCCTGTTTTTTTGGGCATCTGCACGACTTTGGATTGAGTTGCTCTTGTTGGCATCTCCTGCAGGGATGTTCAGTGGGGTCCTGCCACTCCATAGCCTGGGCTGCAGGTACAGAGCTGTGCTAGGGAGTGTGTCCATCCCCCAGGAAGAAATAAAAAAAATATGGAACTCAAATATCCTCCACTTACAAATGGTGCCTACGGTCCATTTAGTTTCATATACACAAAGTAATATTGTTCATAGGCAAAAATCCCGTGAGCCTCCTGGAATACAGAGAGGATTGGTGTTGCTTAGTTACCAGCAGTACGCTGACATGCTGAGATAAATCAATACAGCTCCAAATATTAAAGCCGTTAAAATAAAATCAAAGCTGTGTCCATAATCCCCAGTGCTTCCTCCTTAGCTTGGAACAAACATGACATTGCACTGGAGGTGTGCAGGAGGCAACGATGCACCCAGTTACTGCACAGGCTGCTGCTCCCTCTTTTCCTTCTTTCCTTATCCATTCCTTGGCTTAAAAGTGAGAATAAGGCTCCCAAAGGAGAGAGCAGGGTGCAGAGAGTGGGCAGCAGAGCTTTGTCATGGCTGTGGAGGTGAGAGTGAGGTGCAGCTGCTCCGAGCTGTGGCTCTGGTGCCCGTCCCTCCTGAACAGGTGTCCAGCCTCAGACAGACACGTGGCAGCAGCAGCTCTTGTATTCTGGGGCTTTGGGAGGTTTGCCCTGGGCAAAGGGCTCTGGGCTAGACCTGAAAGGACCCCAGAGCCCTGAGCAGGATCGTGGCGTGCCCTGACAGTCAGACAGTCTCTGCTGAGAAATGGGGAGAGGGGAAATACCTGTAAAAAATACCAGAACAGTCTCTTTACTCAGGGAATTGCCCTGGCTGCCAAGATCCCAGGTCCCTCTTCACCCAAGGGGTGAGCATGTGAGTGGGACAGTATCAACCTTGGAAAGGAGGTAGACACCTTTAGTGTTTAAGTTCTGCTCTTAATTAAATAGGAAAATGAGGAAACCATGTCCCAGAGACTGAAAAAGAACCAGGAAAGCCCAGGACAGAAGTAACCCTCTTTGGCTTATTTACTAGAGTGAATAAAATTGGTGGTGATTGACCTGATTTGTTTATATAAATTAATTTGCTGAGACTGATTCTTCTCACAGATGAGAATGGGAATGGTATGGGACGGTCTTGCTCTCAAGTCAAATGCTGGCAATGTCCTGTGCTCAGAGGAGTTGGAGGGGGGACTGCCTGGATCAGGTCTCTGGGCTTGGTAATCCCAGAGAACTGGAGCTCAGGTTCTGAAATGCAGATTTAAAACAGTCAGAGACCTCGGTGCATGGGCACAGTGCTGAAATAAGTCACTTACTGGCGCCTGAGAGTGGGTTTAAGCTGTCTATATAGACACAGCCCTCGGAATTTGTGTGACAGTAATACCTAGAGAAATCTGCCAGGATTAGATCACTTATATTAGATTTGGTAGATATGCGTGTACAGCCTCCTCTCCCAAAAGATTGTAATGTAAGTAGACAAGTCAAAACAGTGGGGAGAGGTAAGGCTGTAACCTTACTCCAGCTTGTAGAAGGCAAACGAGAGCACAGCACAGCTCAGTCACTTGCCCACAGGGACAAAAAAAACAAAACTATAGCTGAGCTGGGAATGGAACCCAGATTTTCTCAATTCCAGCCCCAGCAAGTGCTGGAAGGGCCAGGACAGTTGAGGATGCCGAGTTGATCCTTTGCTGGCACCGATTCTGCCGGTGCCTGTGGCTGCTGGGCTGGGACAGCTCGGGATGAAGGGCCAGCCCCGGCAGGGCATCAGAACCTGCTCCCAGCAGCTCGTGGGACGTGTCAGAGCTGGTGCTGTTCTCTGGCAGCCTCACTGTGCCAGCAAGGAGGTGGCACCTCCATCCATGCTTCTTGGCAAGGAGGAGGAACTGCAAGTCCCGGCTCCTCCACGGGCTCCCTGCCTGCAGCAGCTGGAAGAGGAGATATTTGTCAGGGCTAAGGGTAACTTGGGAGGGGCAACCATCCCTGACAGGGGGAGAGGCAAGGCTGGGGGCTGGTTTGGAGGTGTCTGGCATGGTTTGTGCACCAAGCTGCCCTCCATGGGAGCCAATCTCATCACACTGCTGAAGCAGAGCAGGAGCTCCCTGTCGTGGGTTCCCTTTGCATCCCCTGTGCCTCAGTGTTCCAGCCCTGACAGGGGATGGCAGGGGCTCACCGAGTGCTCTGGTGAGAGCAGCACTCCTGAGGATTTGCTGGAAGCTCAGATCTGGTGCATTTCCAGGCTCACAGGGAGTTCATGATTCCTTTCCCCCTCCCAGGGCCCTGGGGGAGATCACAGGCAATCAGGAGAGTTTTGGTAGGAGGGGAATAGCCATGAATGAGGTGGCAAACAGCCCAGCAGTACCTTCAGCCATCTGAAAGGGACACTGGGACTTGTCTCAATCATCCTGGAGAATTTTTTATTATAGGGCCAGTAAGAGGAGAGGGAGGGATGCAGCTCTGGGAAGCCTTGGTTCAGTGGGCTGTTCCCTGGCTCTTCAATATCCCTGCCCTTCATTTGTCTCCCCTCTGTGAAACAGAATATTCAAAATTGCCAAATTCTTGAGGTTTTCACCAGCTCTATGGCTGCTTGGAAAGCATGGGTTTCTTGGTGGGTTTTTTTTAAGAGGTTCTGAAAAACAATCTCCCCTTTGTTTTCCTTTCTACTAGAAAGCTGGAAAGTTAGCAGTCTCTGGCTGTAATCCACACCAGCTGACATTTTGTGGATAAATTTGGTCCTTCCACTTTTTCCCTGCACACACCTCTTGGAAGAAACCAGGTCATTATAATACAGTTTGTGTGGCACTGAAAAGAGAGGAGAAGCAATAAAATGTGCAGGCAAGCACAGCTGGGCTGACTGTGATCCTCATTCCAAGAGAAGGAAGTGTCCAAGGCCAGATTGGACAGGGCTTGGACATCACGGTATAATGAAAGCTGATCCTGCCCAAAGCAGGATATTGGAACAAGATGATCTTGAAGGTCCCTTCCAGTCCAGATCTTTCTGTGATTCATATGTATATTTTAATTGATTTGGTTGAGCTATGGTTAAGTCTCCAGAGACCTTTCCTTTTTCCTTTCCACCTGTTCTATGAGAAGTCACTCTAGTGGAGGCCTCTTTGGAGAGAATTGCCAGGCAGAAGAATTCAGGTGATCGTTGTCCAAACTGAGGTGAGAAAATACATTTGCAGGGAGAGCAGCCAGCAAGGATTAGCAGGCAGTGGGGTGGAATGCGAGTGGAGAAATGATTACAGGCTGATAAAGACAGATGTAAGGCATAAACAGCTGAAATTTGACTTAAATATTTATAAGAACCCAGGGGTCTCTTACAAATGTTATGTTTGGGAAGGAGATAGAGTGATTTATAGCTGCTGTTAACGCTGCTCCCTCTGCTTTCATCACTCCGTGATCTGAGCTAACCTGGTTGTCCCACAGTCCAGGTATAACTTAAAGTCACACAAACACTGCACAGCACACGATGTTGTCCTGGAGGGGACACTATGTGAGCATCTCTGGGCCCCTCAGCTCCTCCAGCAGGAGATGCACCCAGGGCTGGAGCCCCTCTGCTCTGCATCTGGTGGGGGGGTTCACCTGGAGAAGAGAAGGATCCAGGGAGACCTGAGAGCCCCTTGCAGGGCCTAAAGGGGCTCCAGGAGAGCTGGAGAGGGACTGGGGACAAGGGATGGAGGGACAGGACAAGGGGGAATGGCTTTCCAAAGCCAGAAGGCAGGGCTAGTTGGGATACTGGGAAGGAATTCCTTAATCTGAGGGTGGGGAGGCCCTGGCACAGGGTGCCCAGAGAAGCTGTGGCTGCCCCTGGATCCCTGGAAGTGTCCAAGGCCAGGTTGGACGGGCTTGGAGCAACCTGGGCTGGTGGAAGCTGTCCCTTCCACCAAGGGAGGTCCCTTCCAACCCAAGGGAGGTTGGAACTGGATGAGCTTTGAGGTCCCTTCCAACCCCAAGCACTCTGGGATTCTGTGGTCCCCGTGCTGTGCATGCAACACTGTGGGTCTGTGCCCAGGGGGCTGGGGGGTTACACTGCGTTTCACCAGCAACCCTGGCTGTGTTTGCTGACAGCACTTCTGGTTTCATGCTGCTGTAACAGCAGGTTCCAGTGGAACACTCCTGTGCCTGGAGGTTGGAAAGGTGCCTCCATCCCACCCAAGCCAGCTGTGGTGTGAGGGAACTTACCATGGCTCTTTGCTTCCTGCCCATACAGGGAGAGCCTTCATCCCAGTTCCTGGGAACAGGGCAGGACCCCGAGCACGGAGGTGTGGGGAGCAGAGATGGCACCAGGAACACAGTGGGAACAGGCAGGTTCAGCAGAGAGGAGCAAAGGTCCCGCAGGGCTGGTGGGAGAGACTTGGGGGAACAAAGAATGGCGGGGGAGAGGGAAGACAGGACTGAGCTCCTCAAGCTGGTCATGAAGAGCAGAGGGACAAGCGGGGAGATGGGACTGGGGGAGATGAGGACTTGTTCACCACACACAGCATTTGTATTGGCAAACACCACCCCACTGGAGGTGGAACCCCACTGACAGTGGCTCAGGGCACAAGTTTGTCCCCACACCATCAGGCTGTGTCCCTGCCTGTGTGTGGGGTGTGACCTCCAAAGACAAACACTCCCACTTGCTAAACAGAGAAGAAAGAGCTGCTGCTATTAATTATTAATGAAATCTCACACACAGCATTAGAGACACGGGCAATTCTTTTTGGCAAGTGTAATGAAAAAATTAATTGAATAATCATTCCATGTAAATAGATTTAGATAAGCTTCTCTTCCTTTTTTTCTTTTTTTTTTTTCCCCTTTCCCTCCTTCTCTCTCTCTCCCCCCTCACACTTCCCACTTCTCAGCAGAGAAACATTGTGATATATTGCTTGGAATATTGTTCTGTGGCGAGCAGTGGCTGTACTGGCTGGGGCCACCAAGTCCCTTGGGTCCAGGCAGCCTTATTTAAGGGATGTAGAGTAGCATGAGGGGGGGGGGGGGGGTTGGGGAAAGCCTGTTAACATTTACTGCTATTAGGAACACTTTGAAAGAAACCAAAAGGCTTGATTTATAGGTTGTTGTTTTGTTAATGGCTTAGAGGGCCTGATCCTGTTAATGTCTGAGTACTTGCAGTTTTAAGGGGGTTGTTGCCTGGTGGGTGTCCCTGGGGGCCCACGGGGACCTTGTCCAGACCCCATGTGTCTTTGGGACCATGTGGCTGTGGAACAACCCCCTGCCCTGCTGCACTGGCCTGGTGTTTGAGAGATGCTGCTCTTGCCATCACTGCTCTGAGGGTGCTCGGGTGCCTGTCGACTTCATGCCTTAAACATTTGTGTTGGAGCTGGACAAAGCAAAATAATCCTTCCAAATTTTCTTTTCTCTTTTCTCTTTAGGGAGTTTTTACCATTTCCTGAGGAGTGAGCCTGTATGTGACCCTTGGGCAGGGCTGGACATCCCTGTAAGTTCCCTGGGGGCTGCACTGCCAAGAGCTGTGGGAGGGATTTGCAGCAGCCAGGCTCAGTACAGCCCTTCCCAGCAACCCCAGACAGAGGCAGGACCAAACCACTGATTTCTTCCCAAATGCCAGAGCATGGGGCTTTGCTATCTGCTGTGAACCAGTGAAAAAAACCCTTGTGGTGCTATACTCTGGTTCCCACATCCCATTGGAAACAGTCTGGCTTTTTCTTCCTTCTGTATTTCAGTGAAAACCACTTTCCATTCAAGTTTATCTTAGAGAATCTTCTTTGGGATTTCCAGCTCTCACTCCCTAACATGGAATATTTATAAAGATAGAAACCTTTTTTACCTCTATCCATGAAACTTTGCAATTCTCATTACTCTGCAAAGTGCCATACCTTTAGGGAAGAAGCAAGAAAGAATATCTTTTCAGAGGAATTTCTTATGGCTTTTAAAATTAACAAGCAAAAATACACACCAAAATAACCAACCCACCCAAACCCCCTTTTCCCCTCTGTAGAGTCCTGAGTGCTCACAGATGCTCAGCAGCATCTCAGCAGGACCACAGGGAAGGGATTCAGGACTGGATTGTGGCGAGCCTGTTCAACATCAGCATGGGTTCAGCAGAATACATCCCTTTCCTGCATTTTGGAGCTTAACATGGCCAAATTCCTTGAGCTGTGATTTGCCCCATATTTAAGATGATGCAGACAAATTTTAACTCTAACTCTGCTGACTTTGCAGGAGTCACATGCATTCCCTGAATACGTTATAGTTTGGCCATGTGTCTTTTTCAGGTCTCCATCTCACCTGACAGTGAATTTTCACTTTCTTGCTGTTCCCTGAAGTTACAATTATGTTCAAACAGTGTCTTAGCATTAGATCAGCCTACACTGAACCAGGCAGTTGCCTGCTCTTATGCTTTTTCACACTTCCTCAGCTGCTGCATCACTCTGTCTTTAAACCAAAGCAAAAGGGGGAGAAATAGAAATTATCTGTTGAAATGGAGCAAGTGCCTTTTTGCTGCTTGCCATGCCTGGAGTTTCTGTGAGTTGCCACACTTGAAATTTCTGAGTTCCCGAGTTTCTTTTGCTTTAAATGACATCTGAGTGTGTAACTGCCCCCTAAAATGACATGAGCCCAACTTATTGCTACCTTGGGATCTACCAAGCTGAATTCTGTGGGCCATGGACCCAAGGCAGCTCAATGGAGTGTCAGAGATGAGAAACGAGCTGGCTCTTTCTCAGTTTTGGCTTACAGGTCTGGCTAAATATCTGTAACTCTTCTTCTCTGGAGTATGTCCTTCAATTGCCAGATATGTGTACAATTGTAATGTTCACAACGTGTCAAACCAAAACAACTGAGGTTGTACCTCGTTTGCAGAACACACACACGCCCCTGTCCCCCCTGCCCATCTGCTGGGCTGTAAAGAAGTTGCTTTGAGAGTTAGAGCAGACCTGTTGCTCGGTGGCAATTATGAGCAGTTGCCATTTCCCTAAAACTCCCCCTGCTCAGCCACTTTATAACCTGGGTCCTCCAGTTCACAGTGGGATGAAGCTCAGTGTGTAATTGTCTGGTATGATTCAGTCCAAAATCAGCAAAACTTAGTTCCTGTAGGGTTTTCTCCCCCACTTTCCAGTATCCCCTGGTGTTACTGAGGCCATCTCAGGCTCGTTACCTGCTGGGATTTGGCTCAAATGCCTGTGGAAGGGGGTAAAAGTCCTTGGCCTATGGCAAACCCACGTTTTCTGCTGGGGCTGGTGCTCAGCAGTGTCCAAGCCCGATCCCCTTCCCACAACAAAGTCTTAGGACTCATTTGCTCCAATTAAACCAGTAACTCCAGATGAAAACCAGAAGAAACACATCAGTATAAAACAGGGTCAAAGGCGAGATGACAGTCTGCTCCCACAGACACCGCTGTTCTTTCTCCACTGATGTTTTATTGCCCTCTCGTATAAATCAGGTCTTTCATGGTTTTCAAGCTTTGGTTCCATGTGGCTACCCTCTGCTAAAGTGTCCATTATCAGGTTTCAGGGCTCTGTTTAAACTTTTAATTAAAATAGGACTGAGTAATCTATAAACAATGTAACATTGGTCTTTTCTTTTTTTCTTCCCTTTTCTTTCTTTTTCCCCCCCTCCCCCTCCTCCCTGCAAAAGAGCCAGCTGAGCCTCACCCCTGTTCTGCATGGCCTGGCAGGCAGGCAGCACTGCTCTTCCTGGGTTTATAATTTGGTGACCTGTAGCTTCAGACAGCCCAGCTCTCCAGCACAGACGAGGGAGGGCTGAGCAGGACACACCCACAGGAGATCGATGCCTTTGACACTCGAGTCTTGCATCTCCCCAGGAAAAGATTGTGGGAAAGGGGCATTCTGTGAGGAAAGGGAAAGCCTTAAGGGCTGTCTGCTGGGCAAAGCCTTTGTCTCGTGGTAGGGGTGACCCTCACCATGGTGGTGTCATTCCTACCTACCTCACCCTTGTAAAAGGTCCTCATGGACGATCCCCCAAATCCAGGCAATGTTTCCTAGAGCACTCAGCTCCTGCCTGTGCTGCCAGAGAGAGCTTTGGAAAGAGATTATTGAGGCCATCATCACCTGGGTGTCTCTGGAAGGGCTTGGAGATTGTTCTAACATCCAGGTTTCAAATGGTCAGGGTCCTGCAAAATGAGCTCAAAGTCTTGTTCAAAAATACCAGAGGGGGGATTATATCCACATCTTTTTAGGAATCTGGGCTAGGTGAATTTTGCTTTCTCCCAGAACTGCCAGTCCTCAAGCTGATCTGTAGCAAACATCATGTCTCTACATGCATGTTGATAAAGAGTTTTCTTGAGTCTCTGTGTTACTGTTATCTCCGTCAAAAAATAAATATATTAACCCATCTCATGAGACTGCACTGGAGAAGATTGATTAAAATCTTCACATAAAAAGCATTGGACTCCCAAAAAGTGTTTCTGTGAGGATGGTAAGAGCCAGGTCCTTACCTTACTCTGTTGCTTTGTTAGAGTCAGTGGATTTGTCACTCAAAAAAACCCAAAAAACCCCCAAAAATGTGGAGTCAGAGGTGAGCATGAGAGGCTCCTTGGTGTAAGGGGGGGCTGCTCCCCTCCCTGGCCCTTCCCAGTGTCCAAAGCTCGTGCCATGAGCCACTACCTTCCCCGGAGCCCGCAAGGTTAGGCAGAGGACGCTGCAGCTGAATTGCCACATCATTCTCCCAAGGTTGTTTATTTATCAGACATCTGCCTCTGGTATAATTGGTGTCACCCTCTGCCTGTGCTCCTACAGAGGAATGGGCTCAGCCACGTGCTAGGGAAGCTGTGAGATGAAATTCTCAGCACATGGGAGTGAATAATGAAACAAGTGGGTCCCTCTTCCCCTCCCTGGTGGGTTCTGTGGGGGATGCTGAGTTCCGTGGGCAGCTTTGTCCCCCAAAAGTGTTTCTGTTATTGCTTCTCATGGGAGTCTCCCAAAGGCAATTGACAGTTCCTGGTGGGAGATGAAGTGCAGATGCTTCTTCGAGAGAAATGCTGAAGAAATCCATCTCAGTAAGGATGAGGAGGGCCTTGGATCATCTTGTACTGACTCTGCTGTAGCTCCTGTCATTTCCAGAGTCCCTCCAGCTCTGCAGCCCTCTGTGATTCTGTGTAAAAGAAACCAGGAAAGGCTTAGCACACAGATATGAAATGTTGGTACCAGGGATGGCAAACCTGAGCTGCTGCTGCTGTTGGCCACGGCCAGGGTACAGTGCTGTGGGTGCTGAGCTGCCAGTGGCAGGAGGTGCTGCAGAGCTCATGGCCCTGCAGCCTGTTCCCAAGGAGGCTTACGAGGTCTGGGGGTAACTACAGTGTGTGCAGAGTGGAACATGAGAGACAGACGCCTGTGGTGGTGCTGGCAGTGGGCAAAGCTCAGATCACCTTTAGGAACTCAGAGACAGGTGAGGGAGAAGTGAAAACACCAAAGCTGTGATTGCCTGGTGCATCCCTGTCTCCTCTCTGTGGTTTGGTTTGTAGTTTTTAGCAGCACTGTACTGAATTTGGCAGAAGTTTCTGCATCCACCTCTGCAGGGTCGGCTGTGCGCTTTGGCAACTCCTTTGCTGTTTTCCTTTGGGAATTTGTGTTTTGTCTTAGGGCTCCCCAGGGTCTGTAATTCTTTGCAGGACAGTAGGGCAGTTGGTAACTTGCCAGCGGAGCACACAGAACTCTCACAGGTGTCCCTGGGCAGGGCTGCCAGCGCAGCAGGAGGGTGAGATGCAGGCATGTGGCTCGGAGGTGTCTGCTGGGAGGAGGGACACAATATTTCAACTCCATTGATTCCTGGAGGGCCATCTCCCTGACACTGATGGGAGAGGTTTAGCTCCAAATTAATCCAGGCTTCGGATCAATGGGGTAAGATCAATGAGTTCAGGATAAACCATCCTGTAACAGCTACAAGCTGGTTCACTGCACGACAAGACGAGCTTGCTTCAGCTGCTGGAGGTGTGAGAGTATGTGAAGCTCTGTGGATTTGAGGATGGACATGGTGGGATTCCCCTAAGTCTGGCATGGAGGGGCAGACCAGAGCTCTCACAGAAGGGGCAGGCTGGTTTTCATAGTCATAGAATGCTTTGGGTCTGAAGGGACCGTAAAGACCATCTAGTTCCACCCCCCCTCTGCCATGGGCAGGGACACCTCCCACTAGACCTGGTTGCTCCAAGTCTCATCCAGTCTGGCCTTGAACACTTCCAGAGATGTGTTCCTGTTTTGCATGGGGACTCATGCTGAGGCTTGGCAGTTTGGCACTGGGTGCCCAAGAGCAGATCTACAGCGTGAATGTCCTTCCTAGAGGTATTTCTGTGGATGTGGGAGAAGGACCAAGCTGGCTTGTTATGGGGGATTAGAGCTATTAATGTAGGTTGCCATGGTGAGTAATTAAAATCTTCCCACACGTCCCACTCCTGCACCACAGCAGGTGCCCTGCACAGCAGATGTTGTGCTCACCACATGCACAGGAGCAGCTTTTGTGCACAGGAGAAATCCACAACATGGTTTCACCTCTAGTTGTCTTGGTCAATGAAATGGTCCCTGGCTTGAGCTTAAATAATGCTTTTAATGCTGTTTTGCACAGCACGGAGGAGCTGCAGGGTACAGATTGTAATCTGTGGATGCTTACTGCCTTGGAGAATGTCTTGTATTGTTCATAACTGTTGTAAAATGCATCAGATAATTGCATTAAAGAAATAAAACCTCTGAGGATGGCTGTGTGCCTTGTCTGGTACTGAGCAGAGACTGGGAGCTGCCAGTTCTGCAGCGTAGCCTCAGTTACCTGAGTAGTGTTTAACACAGCTCCCAGATCCTGCAGACTTTCAGCCTCAGTACTGGGTCTCCCCTGTAACACTGGAGCATAAACTGTACTAAGATCTCCTTCCTTTGCTTTGAGATGTCTGTGGGAATCCCTGTGATGATGAGAGGCACTGAGGTCAGAGCTCTGTGTGCTGGAGCACAGATCTGTTCTTGGGTCCATGGATACAGGGCATCCAGCCAACCCAGAGCTGAAAGATGATCAGTTCATCCCCAAATAGAAAACACAAGGTCCGTCATGTCCCAATTCTGGCTTTACTGTGATTTACCAGACTGCTTCTTGCTGGGCTTCTCCATTTCAGCCCTGGAAAACAAAACAAAACAAAACAAAACAAAACAAAAACCACCAACAAAACCAGCATCTGACTTTGCTTTTTTTCCTCCATGGATTTTTTTGCAGTGCCTCCATTATAATTGTTTGAAGGGGTTAGGAGGAACCATGGACAATTGCTCCCGTGCTTCCCAAGGGAAATCTTTGTACTGAAGTTTGTGCAACCTCTCCTCCTTCCTTGCTCCTCTCTGAAAAGCAGGTTGTGAGCCCAGCTTTGGTCAGAAAGCTGGAGATCCACATCCAGTGAGTTGGTCACTGGAGCAGCAGCTGGCAATCCCAAAATTCAGAGAGGAGGGAGCTGGTGGGACCAAGGAGAGAAAACCACTGTCCCATCACCCCAGTGCACCCCTGGTGCTGGGCTGTGGCTGGGGCGAGTCCTTCCCAGGGATCAATCGTGCACGGAACAAAAGCAAAGCAGGAGTGAAGAGCAATGATCATGTGAGACAAGAGAAACTTGAGAAGTACACCACAGGTTCACTTAACTCCTGCTTGGTCGATAAGCTGCTTATTGAAACGCATTATTCTTCTGTTCCTGATTCCCAGAAGTGCCTGAGCTGCCTGGAAGGCCATAACCAAACGGGCTGTGTCCTCGGCTGCCATTGATTGTAATGGAGGAAGGCAGAGCCCTGTGTAATAAAGTGTAAATGATGATTCCCCCAAAATGAATAGCACGGTGGTATGACAAAAGGGGTGATTATCATGGAGTTATTTCATATTCTTGTCTTTGCACACTCGAGTGTCTGGCTGGCTGCTTGGCAGCCTTGTCCCTTGCATGGCTGTGGTGCTAATTTAGGGCTATAACCAAAGCAACTGTGCTGGAAGGTGGGCTGATCCCCACCCAGAGGGAAAAAGTAAATAATTGAATTTTTGTTTCACTACTCTGATATCATGCTACTTAGGCTATTCACAGTTTAAGAGCAGGTATTTCCGTTTTCACTGAGTTATTTAAAGCAGAGTGAAATACAGATTTCTTTTGAATTTACTGGCTAAACAAAACATAATGCTTTGGATGAACATTTTTTTTCTCCCTTGAGTGAATGAAAAAAAGTTAGAGCTACCAAAAATGCCTCATGCAATGACAAATTACGTGTTTTGGTTTGGGGAATGGAAGGGTAAAGCAGTGAGAACATTGATGCTTTTAAGTTAAATTCAGGTAATTATAAAAGAAGAACAACTAAAAACATTGTGCCCAGAAAATATTTGAACTGAGCAGTGGGTCTAAGGGTGATTTTCCTGTTGATGTTGGCATAAATTTTTTGATTTCAACATTACCAAACTTAGTCTTCTTTTTGCAAAGAGATACTTTACCCAAGAGATTTTGCATGGCCTTAGCCATAATAAAACAAATACTAAAATCTAATTTTAAAAACCAATGTCACTTTTCAAAAGTAAGATCTCAAGTATATATGGGTTATATATAAGGCCAGATGAGTTCTGTTTTCAAGGATAGTTGGGTGGCTCTTTTATTTTGACATTTATTTCAAAATGAGCTTGAATAGAAAGAATAGAAAGATATATGCCTAATTCAACCTAATGCAGCAGCAGCAGCAGAAAAGGATTGCTGTCACTCAGTAGTTCCCACAGCCCAGCCTATGGCTGCTCTTTGCCACAGAGCTGTAAACTGGGCTGTGAAGCAGGGACAAAGTGCCCAGGGCACTCTGATGTGCAGGACCCCTGCCCTGTGTGGGAAGGGAGGTGCTGACAAACCCCCTGTTGGTTGTGCTGTGCTGGTGCCTCAGAAATCCCCATTTTACAGCAGTGCACTGGCCATCAGAGCTGCATCTGTCGTTAAAAAATCCAGGAGGATTTTATAACATCCCCTTGCAAGCCCAGATTAGTATTTGCCATGGCCCTGACCCTGAATGCAGCTGAGCTGAGGGAAGGGCTCGACCCTTGGTGTGGGTGAATTCTTGTAACTGGAGAGCTGCATCCAGGTCTGGGGTCCTGCTGGAATGGGTCCAGGGGAGGTCATGAAGGTGTTCCAAGAGCTGGAGCCCCTCTGCTGTGGAGACAGGCTGGGAGAACTGGGGGTGTTCAGCCTGCAGAAGAGAAAGTTCCAGGGAGACCTCAGTGTGTCCTTTCAGTACTTACAGGTGACTCATAAAAAGTCAGGGAGGGTGACTTTTTACAAGGGTAGATAGTGATAGGACAAGGGGGAAGGGTTTTAAACTACAAGAGGAGAGATTTAGATTAGATATTAGAAAGGAATTGTTCCCTGTGAGGGTGGGGTAACACAGGTTACCCAGAAAAGCTGTGGCTACCCCATCCCTGGAAGTGTCCAAGGCCAGAGTGGACAGGACTTGGAGCAACCTGGGCTGGTGGAAAGTGTCCCTGAACCTTCAAGGCAGAGGGTGAGAACAAGATGATCTTTAAGATCCCTTCAAACCCAAACCATTCTGGGATTCTGTGATGCTGGATTTGGTGTTTGTCCTGCTCCTGTCTGGGCACTGGGAATGGCTCCCCCTGCCCTGGCTCCATCAGAGACAGCCACCACCATCAGTCTGACCTGGTTTGTTAGCACCCCATTGATCACAGCCCGAGGGCAGGACCTGCTGCCAAAGGGCAGCCCTGACACCGTCACAACAGCGGCTTTTTTCCACATTACTGTATTAAGGCAGAAGCTGATGCCGGTAACCCCCATCCTCACCTGCATCCTTCCTGGATGTTTGCTCAGCTTCTTGCTTCCCCAGCCATTTAACATCAGCTATGCCGTGTCCACACGAGCTGGGACAGCTAGGACTTGACTCTCTTCCCAAAGATGCTTCTTAAAAACCATTGCACAGTGCTGGTCCTTTGCCAGAGCTGATGGATGCAACGTCCTGGTTTACTGGAAATTCAGTGAGACAGAGAGTGGACACAGCATGGGAAATGGCAGAGCAGGGACTCGAGTGCCTGTCACTGCCTGCAGCAGCACTGAGAGTGCCTCAAACCCTCCTCACCCACAGCAGCCCCCAGACTCCCAGCTGCCTTAAATGGGAAGATCAGTGCTGGGAGGTCTCAGCTTCTGGCTGTGCTGTTTGGGTGGGTGCCCCAGCAGGGAGGGGAAGGTCACAGCTCTGTCCCCTCCTTGTGCCCACAGCTGTTTCCAAAAGCAGTTTTATCACCTGAGATCTCAGTGGTGTTGGGGGCACTGAGTGTGTTTTGATCTCTGCCTGCCAGAGGTCTCTTGGAGAGCTTTGGACAGTCCAGCCTGGGTTTATAAACTGTTTAGGAGAGTTTAAAGCCATGTGAAGGTACAGGGCTAACCCAAAGTCCAGCCAAAGCTGGGAAGCACCATGAATGGCTCTAGGGCCATGGCCCTCCCCACTCATATTGCTTTGGGGGCATTTTCTTGTTGTTGTTTGTAGATTTTCAGAGCTGCTGTGGGGTCCATCACCCTGAGAAGTGCCAGGGCAGCAGAGCTCATATGCATCTTACTTATAGCAAGAGCTGGACATCTGCAATCACTCCTCCTCCTCCCAACAAGGACTCTGAGTGGAGCTGATGATCAAACACCATGCAACCTCGTAGTTCACCTGGGTTTCTGAATTCCTGGAAGCCCTTCAGGCTTTCCTCTTTTAGAAATGCCACCAATCAGGTGATATTTTGTCATCCTAAAAACTCACCCCGTCACAGACAAGCTGGCATGAGCTGAGAACAAGGTGTCAGCTGAGAAAAGACAGGTGGGAGTGTGGGCAGGTAAAGAGGCTGAGCAAAACCCTGGTGAACTGAACTCTTTTCCTCCTCTGTGTTTCTCTTCAGGTTTGTGTCCCACCACCCCCACCTTTCTGGAGACTGGTGTCACCCACAATAGCTTAGTTTTGAAAAGAAGGTGGAGAGGTAAAGGAGAGAAGGTATAATTATGGGTAGAATCTGGGAATTTTTTTTATCAGATTGTGACACTGTCGAATGCTTTCTGTGCAAAGTATACTGTTGAAAAGGCAGTGATTGTGCTTTTCCCACCACCATTATCAAAGCTCCAGTCAGTCAAATCCTCCCTGTTATTAAATGCTGCTCTGCAAGTCTGCATTGTGAAGCTGAAGGATATAATCACAGGTGCCAGACATGGGGAGAGAGCTGATCCAAAGGTGTGAAAAAAAGAAAACACAAAGATGAGCTGAATAAAAACACATAAATGAGGTGTAAAAAATCAGATTGCAGGGGGCAGAGAAGGCAGGAGCAAAATGAAGCAGAAAAATAGTCCATTACTTAGGCTTCTTCCTCCTCTTTTGTTAATACAAGAGAAACTGGACAAACTCAAGCCAGTGCACTGGCCTATTTGTCACTGCTTGTCAGCCCTGCCTGAGACAAGCAGAGCTTGAGGGGATTCAGGCACCTCTTGGCTGTGCTGTGTGTCCCAGGGCTGTTAGCACCAGCACAGGGACCTGAGGGGTGCGGAGCCCCCGCCAGCCCCTCACTCTGGTGTCCCACGGGGGCTTTGGCAAAGCCTGGCACCAGCAGCATCCACCTGGATGGCTGCTGTGCTGTCCGTGGGACTGGGGTGACCAGGCAGCAAAGGAATTAGGAATTGCACCCAAGTGTGTTGAAATTAAAAATATTAACACAGACTTAGGGTCTTGATAGAATATTTCAAATTTTTTCTGCCAGAGCAAATGAAAGCTCTGTTAGAGCTTCTGTTTCATGGCTGCATGCTGCCTTTGATGATATAAAATCATGTGGTGAATCCAGAAAATCCTTTGGAAACTAACTTCAGCTGCTCTGGTCCAGGGGTGTCAAGCTGGAAGGGTTTGCCCCCACCAGGTTTTATGTTTCAGGGTGTTTTCAATCTCAACTCTTGTTGAAGTGGACACTTTCCTGCAGAAAATTTCCATTTTGATGAACTTGCATTTTTAGAAAACTTTCAAGCAGCATTAGCTCTGTCCTTTGAAGACAGCTTTGAGAAACCCAATCACCTTGATTCCCTTTAGATGTGGATATCTCCAGCTGATCACTCCCATGTCCCTCTGCGCTGCCTTTGTTCATTTTACAAAAACCTCTTGTCTTTTACCCAAGAGCTTGACCACAGCAAAACTGGAACCAGTGTCCCTGCACACATCCAGCCTTGTGTGGAGCCTCCCCCAGCATAAGAGTACCGACTTTAGCTTGGGCTGAGCCTGTTTGTAGTCGATGTCAATTAGGACAAAGCTGATAGAAGTGCGTCACACAGCTGTTCTGCAATAGGTTTGCAAAATCCTTTGAAAAATGACACTCTGAGGTCAGCTGGTGTGACTCTGAACAGAGAAAGTTGCCTAACTTTTTATCTGGCTTGTAGAAACGTCCCCAGGTAGAAGATCTATTAATGGGCAAAGCAATAGGTCACCTTTTCCTTGCATAAAATGCCAATAGCACATTAATGGAGCTCACCCGACCAACCAGTCCCTGTTTGCCAGGCAGGAACAAGGATGCAGTCATGCTTGTAACAGAGGAAAACATAGTGGTTTTGTTTTTGTTTTTGTTTTTGTTTTTTTTCTCTGCCTCAAGGCACCTTGAAAATTTGGCCCTATTGAAGTCAATAAGTTTGGGGTTTTTTTCTGGATTTTATCCTGACTCTTCTCAGAGGTAAAGTGAGCTCAGAAAAGGATGTGTGATCTCATCAGAGGAATTTCAGAGTAATGTTTGCTGTCCTGCTTTATGCATGAGGATAGGTGAAATAATCATACACCTTTCTTCCACCCTTTGTAGCCACCAGTCCACCCTTTCTTTCAAACATTTTTCTTTTTGTCACTCTGAATACCAGGGGGTCAGAGCATCACTTGCAAGCTGAGCAGTACACGCATTGGGTGAGGCTAATTTTGAACATGGCAGGTCATCTCTCAAGCTAGCGTGACCTTGGTTCAAATTCCACTATATTTCAATTTTTATGGATTTTCAGTGCCTCTTTTCTGAATGGGAACCTCTGAAATTATATACTGTGAGGTGCAATAGATCTGATTGCTGGCAAGGTTATCACAAAGGCGGGCGGGACAGTTTGCCATTACAAAGCTTCCAAGGTCTGTGAAATACTGACACTCCAGACACGCATCACTGGTGTTTAGGGTCAAGCTTTCAACCTGACCCTCAGACCAGCTGAAATATGCAACTTTATTATCCTGGCTCTGTCACTGAGGAGAGTGATGCATGAATGCCCACCAGCCCTCACAGAGAGCTGCCCTGCAGGACGAGAAGCCCTGCATTCCAAGGACACACTACAGACCTACCTGTCCATGCACAATTTGCCACCAGGTTTCTGCTCTCAGCTGCAGAGAGGCAGCCATGGACTCAGTGCAGGAGAAGACAGGTGTTCTGGCCCAGAAACCAGGTGCCACCCTTGGGAGATGCACAAGGCAAGGGAGGTGACATGTTTTGAGCATGACTGGAAATCAAACGCTGTGGAAAAGAGTGGAGAGCCCACAAACCTCCAAAGCCCAAGTCATGATGAAACAATATTCATAGCTGGGATGGTTTTGTGTTTTTGAAGTGTCAAATGGGATGATATCCAAGTTTGTAATGAAATGACATAAACCATATGCTCACTGCTGACGGAAGAAAATGATTGATTTTTTTTTTTTTTTGTTCAGTTCCAAAATATGTTGCTTGGGGGGCATTTTCTTGATGTTATTTGCAGATTCAGAAGGTTGGCTGATGAGGTGAGAATTGTCCAGCTAGTGCTGGCTTGGCAAGATTTACCTGACCTTCTGGTGAGCTAGAGGAACCAGCAGTGTTGACATTTGCTGGTGGATATCTATGTCCACCTGGCAGAGCTCTGGGTATAGCCAGGGAGAAAAATAAGATGGAGTTTTTGTTTTGAGTGCAGACTTCTGCTATTTCAAACTTAAATCTTACTTTGCTACAAGCAATATTGAATCCACTTCAGATCTTTCAGTCTGACTGTCTAGTGGAGAGCAGAAATTTCGTGCAAGGAACTTTTTTATCCCAAGTTGTTCGTGCTCATATACAGATGACAGAAGCAGGCAAGACTTATACATTTCCTTTCAGGTGTTTACAGCTGCAGATTTCAATGAGAAGGCTCTTCTCCAGCTGTAAAAAGAACAATCAAATAGTGTAGCAAGGGGCTGATTGCTGCTCCATGGGGAACTGCTGCACACATTATAGACTATCTGCCTCACACAATAATGACAGACAAGTAGATGACCTTTCTATGCTAATGATTTGGCTCCTCAATGAATTCATCCTATGTGATACAGGCAACTTGTCTTTACTCAGTGACGGATCATGTCATGGGATCCCAGAGCTTTCATGTGTTAGTTAATGTTCTGTCAACACAAGCCCCTGAGAGATTGTCCCAGATGTCCTGGATGGCAATTAAGCTCTCTTGAATAAAAGAGATGGTGCCGAGCGAGTCTCCAGGAGCTGACGCACTTCCTGCAACAACTGGTCCTGTCCCAGTGGAAGTGTTCCCTCTGTCTGCTGCCTCACCTGCTGCTCAGAGCACGGAGCTCCAGGGCAATAGCAGGGTTAAAAATCTACAGTAAAATGAACTGGAAAATATTGATCCAATTTAAAGCTGCATTAAAAATGCCCAAATCGTTGCATCCTAGCATTAACTAATTTTTAAATATCTAATGGTTTTATCTGCTCTGCTGCACTTCATAATAACAAGTAAATGTGTTAGTAGTGCACACAGCTCCTCCACTGCAGATATTTTGAAACAGACCCTGTACTTGCCCTGTCTCACACATCACAGCTCTGCAATAAAGTGCACTCTGAGAGAGAGTGGGAGTGAGATGCACAGATTATTCCAACAGGATTTGGGTGCCCAGCCTTGTGCCTGTCTTGCCCAAGGGCCACTGCACACCAGGGCAACACTCCACGCCTCCCTAAATAGAAGCCAATTTATAGTAATTGAGCTTCAGCACAGATATTACAGATTACACTGGTGTTTACATAGGAGTTGAAGATGAAAATCAGAATGAGGGTGGTAGAAGACACGATAAGAAATGTTAGATGTGGCATGTTACTCTTTTGCAAATGCTGCAGAGAAACCTTGTGTTTGTAACCCTCAGGGGAGGCTCCATCAGCACCACATTCATGGAAGAAACTGGTGTCACCACCTTTCTCCCCACAGGCAAGACTTTTGATACACCCTTGGACCTGTAAGCTAAACCAGCAGGCACATTGCCCCATATTTAATCAATGCAGTCCTGCAAACTGCTTTCACTCAGTCCAGTTCTACATGTTTTTAATACGTCCTTCTGGGGTTTGTGGTTTTTTAGAGGGCTCATTTGCTTTGGGAAATGCTAAACCTTGCCTTGACTTCACAGAATCCCAGGTTGGAAGGAACTTCAGGGATCTTCTGGTCCAAACTTTCTTGGCAAAAGCAGTCTAGATGAGATGGCCCAGCATCCTGTCCAGCCAAATCTTAGAAGCATCCAATTGCTTCCCTGAAGAGACTATTTCAGTGGCTGATTGTTCTCACTGGGAAAATTTTTCCTTATGTGTCCAGCTGGAACCTCCCCAGGAGAATCTTGTACCCATTGCCCATTGTACTACCCAGTTATTTTCCATTTGACTTCTTGTAAAAAGGGAATCTTCATCTTCTTTGTAGCCACACTTTCAATACTGGGACATGGTCATAAGGCCTCCCCTCACCCTCCTTTTCTCGAGGCTGAACAAGTATTCCAGGTGTGTCTTGTCAGCCACTGAGTAGTGAGATAATGGCTCCTCTATGTTGATGCCCTTACTGATGCAGCCCAACATCCTGTTGACTTTTTGAGGAGCTATTCACCACAACCCTTTGAGTGCAGGACTCGGTGGCTGTGGCAGGTTGGTGTTGATCAAACCATGTCTCTGTTTCCCATAGCAAGAACCTGTAATGCTCCTGAGATCACTAACAAACATAGATGCCAGAGGGGTGAGATCATTTATCATCATGCACCATCTGACCAAATCATGAATTCCTAAGGAATCACAGGCATTGTAATGTGCTCCCCTCACACTGCATTTTGGAGAGGCTGTAATGAGATCAGTCCCCCTCTTTGCTTTATAGCATATATTTTTATCTGAGTGAATATAAAGAGCAGACATTTTAACTGCATAAAGGTGTCACAGTGAGGTTCAGGCCCTGATGTAAGACATGATCTCCTCTGATGACTGCAGGAAGCACCAGGCTGTGCACAGAGAAGGCTGTTAGCTGGCGTGGGGCAGGGGCTTGCCACAATGAGATGAGACACACTTACCTAATGCAGGCTGGAAACCTGGCCCAGGCATGGACTGAGGTGATGCTGAGTGATGGGATTCCTCCTGCAGCCAAATTGCAAAATCTGATAACTTGGTTTTACCTCCCTTTAGCAGATTTAAACGAGGCAGTAAGAAAAGTTTCTTAGAATGGATGTGGAGAGGCACAGCCTGCCCAGAGAGGTGGTGGATGTCCCATCCCTGAAGATATGCAAGCTCAGGCTGGACGGGGCTCTGAGTTTACTGCTTCAGGTTTTGTTTAGATCTCATCCAAACTGTGGTGGGAAGGGTGGGTAAGTGCTCCTCAAGGTTCAGTGTCCTCAGCTCAAAGCTGAAAGTCTTCATGGTTAAAAATTACTGTCATTAAAACAGGAAAAAGATAGTCATTGGGTTTTCTGAATAACAGATTCATCTGGTCTGTAAGAACTGAAATTGCTAAAAATGCCAGGAAAGTTTTCAAGGTTTTTTCCCCATAAACTAGTGGAGAATATTTTAAAAATCAAGGAAGTCATGTATTATGTTAATAATTTCATTTGTTAAGGAAATCATTTCAGTCCACACAAAACCCTACCCACTTTGTAGAGGGATGTGACATGCAAAATATTTATCATGCTCCATATTTTTTGTGCAGTCCTTGTTGTGTTGTCAGCGTGGGCCAGGAGTAAAGAATATCTAGAGTGCTTCCATTTCAGATTTGGGACACAACAGAAGAGCTTTTGTCCCCAAAAGCTTGTCTACTCCCTCCAGTTCTAGTGAGAGGTCTTTAAAAAAAAGCTTCAGTTTCTGATGGACATTGTGGCATTTTCTAAATGATGCTGCACCTGTTTAACTGAGGCTGTGATGTGTTAAACCAATTAGTTCAACTTGCAGAGGAAACCATGTCCTTATTCCTCTCTGAAATAGCTTGTTTTGATTAAATTAAGACTAAATCCCTATTAATACATTTAATAAAGGTCCTGACTGCCTGTATAACCCAAGCCAAGTTCCTTCATCCAGCTTCCCCACGAGGCCTAGTGGGAACAGCTGCTGGGCTGGGCAGGGGTTAATCCACTCATCCCTAAACTTGTCTGAAACTTGTGTGGCCTGGTGTCATTTCCAGTCTCTCATTCCCCATTTTGCCTCTCTCTGGTTATCTTCTGAGTGTCAGGGTGAAGGTCCCTGTGGAGCAGCACCAGCAGTGCCTGGAGCCAGCTGTGTTGTCATCACACCCTCGTGCAGCACAGCTGGATGTGGGGCAGAGCCCTTCAACAGGAGCTCAGAGCCACTGGGGGGGGGAGTGGGGCCACAGCAACTTCTGGATCTGCCAGGACAGGACCCTACAGAAGATGTGATCTCTCATAAAACAGCAGGAACAAGCTAAGGCGGTGCCTGGGGCAGGTTTCTCTTTTGGGAGGCTCCCCAGAGCTTGCTTCTTGCTTCTGTAGCACATCCAGGGAAGATAGCATTCCCCTCATTTTGTACTTCTAGTATTTTATAAAGGATTTCAAATAGTTATCCCTGCACTCTCCAAGATGTGTCATGCCCTTGCAGGGGAGCAGTGCCCTGCTCAGGCTGGGAGGAGTTTCCAGGAGCCTGTGTTTGGATATCAAACACTGACTTGTTTCCCTGGAGAATAAATTGGATTTGATGGCTGTGGTCCGGGTGTAATGGGTGAAAAACCACTCCAGGCGAAGCAATTATTGCAAATATTTCTTGTTTGGGTTACAGCACAGCTATTGTGTTTCACAGCCAGGTGTCAGAGAGGGTGAGCTTTACAGGAATAACGGGATGCCGGTCTCCTGCTTTGTTATTAATTAACCATTCCTTAGAATGCCTCTTGGAGCTCAGTGAGTGCTTTCAGGAACGAGGGAGCTGCAGGAAAAATATCCACGTGTCTTCTAAGGATTGTTTTCAAAAGCTGGAGGATATTCCAGCCGTGAGTGCTGGAGCATGGCTGAGGTGCTGTGGCAACCTCCTCCTCAGAGGGAACAATACAGACCTATAATCCCTGTTACGGGGTCATCGAGAGGACCAGTCATACTGAATGTGATCAAAATTTAGATTTCTCTGGTGGAAAAAATTTGACCTGGCATTTTTCACTGTCTTGGTGTCTTTCCTTTGAAAGGCTCCTTTGTTCTGTGGGTCTCAGGGTGAAATTTAATCGTGGCTCATGTAAATACTGATTTTTTTGACTGGCTGGGAGCCAATCTTAGATCATGTAGATACTTATGCCTGCATATACACACCATGTTAGGATTATTCCTGCCCTCCAAAGTGAGGAAGAGCAGGGGCATTTGCTACTTCTCTGAAAACCTTGTGAGAGAAATGGGAAGGTGAGTGGCATCCTTATGGAATGGCATGGCATGGAATGACTCTGAGCTTTATAGCTAGGCCAGCAGCTTAAGGACTTCAGGGGTTTGGGTTATGCTGGTGGAGTGAGCTCATGGGCAGTTTTTCTCTCAGTGAACCTTTCCTGACAGGGTTTTTGAGCTGCAATCATTCTTCAGGCACTTTGGCTGGTGTCATGGGCAGTTTGGGATGTGTCTGCTCCAAGTGCTCTGTGTTTGCAGTTCTGTTTTGCACGGTCTGTGAGTGGTCACTGAAGTCCTACAGCATCACTCGCATTTCCACGGGGTGTTAAATTAGGGAGCAACGAGTAACAGACTATGAAATTTGGGATGAATGCTAATTTATGCTGACTTGCATGAAGCTGTTGTGAATTGCAGACATTTCCCCAATGCCCTGTGGTTTTCCAAGTGCTTGTGAGTCACAGCCAACCACTTTCATTCACAAAAATATTTACAAGATTGAATTTTTAACTATTTAATCAGTTCTGTGAGGGCTAGAATGTTCTTTTCTGACTGAACTTGCTGGAAATATTCACACACATTTCACTGGATGTGGATCTGGCCTAAATTACTCTAACAGCATGTAATTATATACAAATACAAAAAAAAAAAATGCAAAGTGCATTAACTCAGAGCCTTCCAAAATTAAAAGCAAATGCTCAATTAAGATGAAAAAAGATGTGGCCTGAAAATTGCCTGTGAGACCCTCAAGCCAATGTAATCTTGGCTATGGATGTATCTTTTCTTGAGACAGAGGAACATTTTATGTTCATTCTTTTCCCCTCATCCCCAATAGGAGCTGCTGGAAATTGTTCAGAGAATTTGGATTTGGGAATACATCTCGAGGGATGTGGATTAGCAGGCAGGGGGTTGGTGAGAAGGTCAAAAAGAGAATGTATTGCATTGCTTTATGCCCACTGTGTTCCCAGCTGTGCATCTGCACATATATATATCTATTATACAGCAGGGTATTACATATATATGCATTTCAGCTTTAGGAAAGCTCTTCCCTTGTGCAATTATACTCACAGAATCATAGAATGGGTTGAGTTGGAAGAGACCTTTAAGATTATTTAGTTCCACCCCCCTGCCATGAGCAGGGACACCTTCTATTGTCCCAGGTTGCTCCAAGCCCTGTCCAACCTGTCCTTGGACATTTCCAGGGATTGGGGCAGCCACAGCTTCTCTGGGCAACCTGTGAAACCCTCAAAATAAAGAATTTCTTCCTACCATCTAATCTAATCCTCACCTCTGATCAATCTTTATGAACAACTATAGTTACAGGTAATCAGTAAGACTGACTGATAGTGGTTATTTGGAATTGTTTTTCCAAAGGCAGCATACTCAAAACTTGAGTACTCAGGGCTGGATGCTGCTGGTGAGGCAGATGCAGGCAGAGGAGGGGTAGCTCTTGTTGCCCACCTCCTGCCAGCCCCAGCTCAGGTGAGCAGCGGTGCTGGCAGTGTGGGCAGAGCCACATGCCAGGCCTGGGCACGGGAGTGACTGGGCTGCCTGCCCACAGGAGGGGTTAGAGATGGCTTTGGTGACTTAAATCCCTGGAGTAATCAAGCCTGACCCGCATTGCAGACAGCTTAGGGAAGGCCTTGTCCCTCCAGGCAGCTGCTGTGCCTGCCAGGCTGTGCAGGGGCTGCTCCCCTCCCTCCTCAGCCTCAGCCAGCACCGCAGCACAGCCCCATCCTGCCTGGGCAAACAGCAAACTCACGAGCTCCCCTTTATTGAAACCATCAGGCTTGGCTAAAATCTCTGGTCTCAGAGCTGAGCCAATGACTTCATCCTTGGAGCTGCCTCCACGTAACCTTTGCTTTCACGGATCTATTAGGAAGCTCCCCGGGAGGGAAAGCCCAGCTGCCAAATAAATCACACATTCCCGGCAGAGAGGTGTGAGATGCTCAACAGGAACCCGAGCTGCCTGGAAAGGGAGAGACAGGGGATCTTCTGCAGAGATTTGTCAAGCTTGTCCAGGTGATGGCTGGGCCGGATCCTCTGCCAGAGCCCCTCAGTGTAAATGCACCAGTTCAGTGGAGTTCTGTTGCTCTGTTCCCAGTGAGGGTTTGGCCCGAGCCTGCCTGTGGGCAGAAAGGAGGGAGGCTATAGTCAACTGTGGGACTTTTTATTTTTCTTTTTAATTAAAAGCAGACATACTTTTTTTTTTTTTTTGAAAACACTTGCAGTGAGAAACTATAATTCAGTTTTAGAATTTCCCATTTAATACTCCCCTAATGCCTGTAAAAAGGTTTCAGTTGCGGGTCACAATTTTAATCTTTTTAGACAATTAGCTGGTGAAGGACCTGGAGAAACACAGGTCCAGAATTGCAGGGCTTTGGGTAGGATCATGCAGGGAAGGGAAAACCTTTAGACTGAGAAGCTTTGCTATAAAACAGGGTGGATAACACCTCCATTATTTCATTTCTTTAAAGATAGATGCTTGAGCATCGATTTTGCATGATCCAGGGCTCACATCAGCAACCCATAATTCAGACTTGGCTGGACCAGAAGCCTGATTTCCTCATGTGTATTTCCTTGTGTCTTCTGCATTGCATCTGCTGGATCTGACAGAGCTGACACCAAAAAAAAAGGGACCTGGGCACCCAAACCTCTCCTCCAAGCCCTGTCCTTGTGTTCCAGCTTCAGCAAAGGCAGAATCAGCTGTGAGGGTGATACCATCTGCCAGAAGGTGCTGTCCAAAATCTCTTTTCCAGAAGACAGAGTGGGGGTTAAGTCCCTGTTGCTGTGCCTCCAAAAGAGCAAGGGCTTGGCTGGAACTACAGGAGTTGGTTTACATCTGTCTCCTCCTGAGAGCAGACTGGGGGAAGAAAAATGAGATGTGAAACGTGTCTTATTTGTGCATCATTTAAGACTTATTTCAGAGAGTTTGGACAGTGGGATGAGACTTTCAGACTTGGGGCCTCTGTTTAAACTTGCATAAAAACATAGATGTTGCTGGATCAGGTTTCTACTCCAGGTTTTCTCTTGCAGACTTGCAATCCCCAGCTACTTCAGAAGAAGACACAAAAATGGAATAATCTGATACCATGAATTACTGGGTTTTATATTCCTCACCCCAGCTCCAGTGAAAACTTCACTGCTTTTGTATCAGAAATGAGAAAAACTTCTGGCTTCCAAAATTTTCACTTACTCAGATTCTTCATCACCATTAACTGTCAGTCCTAAAAGGTTTCCCAACCTTTGGGCCTTCTCCTTGCCTGGTTTTGTGAGCCCCTTCTGCTGCCACAACAGAAAATTAATTGGGGACTTGTGTTTAATACTTCGAGGGGAGGTATTTCAGTCTGCCTAGATGTGATTCCTGTTTGCAGTCTTTGGACACTAAGAGAGGTGAACAAGAGGAAAGGAAGTTGAACACAAGTAAGTCTAGTAGGCAGCTGGACAGGTCAACATAATGTTTGTCTTGGTACTGGATGCTGAAGATACAACCACCTCCAAGGACTTTGTGTGCAGCCCATGGGAGGTTGGGCTGCCCCCAGCACTGCAGCAGATGCTGATTAATGGCACCCAGGCTACCTAAGATGGTCCATATGCTCTTCATCAGCCTGCAGCTCTTCTGCCATGACTGTCTCACAGCAACAATAGGAGCAACACAGACACATCCTCGCAGGTGAAATGGTGGCTTCTCCTGCTGTTTGTAGCTCTTCCTTTCCAGGCTGCTGTACAGAGCTCCCTATTTATGTGCTGCAGCCATGCTGTCAAAGTATAAGTAATCTCTTTCATACTTACTGAGCTGCATGGTCACCAAGGTGTAATATCTGATGGGCAACAGATGTCTGCTTTCTTCCAGAGTTTACAGCCTTGTATTATTGCTGTTATTTGCTCTGGCTCCATGCTGCCGGGGAGTGGAGGAGGGGCAAGTGCTGATGCTGCCTGCTGAATGAATGGCACCTACAGTCTTCCTCTTGCTTTGGGGGGGTCTGTTTTAAGTGCTTGAATAATACCCAGTGCTCGCAGACCCAGCTTATCTCCTCAGAAATGAAATGGTGTCTCCTGCAGTGGAAATTCCTGGTTTATTCAGATAGCCTTTATTCAAACACAGCTGTGTTCAGCTGAGGGAGACTTGTTGCATTTCTCAAATGTCCCTGTGCCTGCACAATGCCACAGAAGATAAAACAACCTGGGAATAAGGAGAGGACCGTGTCTCCTGAGGAAGCCTCTCGTAAATGTGACACACTTACCTCTGCAAGAGCTGTCTGTGCTCAGGGACCAAGCAGGGAGCTGTGTCTCCCATGGTGCCAGCAGCAGTTTAGGCACAGAGTGTGCTGCTTCAGCTTGATAGAGAGAGTGAGATGGTGCCTCTGACTCTGCTCCAGTTCTGCTGCATCCTTTTTGCTTTTGAAAAAGTGTTGTGCAGCCTTGAACTCCCTCCTGGATACCCTTCGGGGAGCCTGGTTTAACGCCTCATCTGAAGGACACGATATGAGTCATTAAAAACATTTTTTAGAAGTCTGGAGGTGACCTATGGGGCTCCAGGAGAGTGGTTTCCGTGTAGCAGCAAGCAGCCACTTTGTACCTTCCATCCCTGAGCAAGTTTGTACCTTCCATCTTGTCATGCTGTTGGCACAGCAGTCCTGCCCTCTGCAGAGAGGACTGGGCTGATCCTGGGCTGTTCCCAGGAGCTCCCATGGGAGCTGCTGGCAGTGAGCTACGGGCACAGCCATGGCTCAGACAGGCTAAATTCAACCCAGGCCCTGAGCCAAATGCTTCCTGCTGACTGCTCTTAAGCAGCCCCTGGTCAGTACTTTAAGCTCTTTGCCCCCTGTTTCAGGAGTGATGAACTCTACTCTGATATCCTCTGTGCAGACAAAATATTCCAGCTGTCTGCAGAAGGACCCATGATCCACAGGGAGGATAGCTGGGGAAACACTGGATCCATGATCCACAGGGAGGATAGCTGGGGAAACACTGGATCCATGATCCACAGGGAGGATAGCTGGGGAAACACTGGATCCATGATCCACTGGGGAAACACTGGATCCATGATCCACAGGCAGGATAGCTGGGGAAACACTGGATCCATGATCCACAGGGAGGATAGCTGGGGAAACACTGGATCCATGATCCACTGGGGAAACACTGGATCCATGATCCACAGGCAGGATAGCTGGGGAGACACTGGGTCGTGTGGCCCATCCTTCCTCACCATCTCTGGCCATCTGAGTGGACAGGTGTGACAAAGGCACATCCAAGGGTACCTGTAGTTTCTGCTGGAATTAAAACTAATAGATAGGCTTTAAAAATCCCCCTGCCCTATCCTGGGGGTGCTGTGGCACCTGGGAGCTGGATACCCATCAGTGGCTCAGCTGGGGGCTCCTCCCTCTGCCTGTTGAACTGCTCAGACTCACACCTGGAAGCCTCTGTCCCTTCTCAGCCCTACCACCCACAGTGTTATCAGCATGGCCCTGGTGCAAGGGATGAGTCAACATTTCCTGACACTTGGCTGCATGGCAGCCACAGACAGTTTACTTTGGCAGGCATCGGGGCTTTAAAACCCTCAGGAGGCTGGGACGATGGAAAAGGATGTATTCCCCTCGATGAGTGCATGATTCAGGCATTACAGCTGGAGGATGGAAAAAGAAATGCCAGCTCAGGGATGTAATTTGGCTCCATGGAGATACCTAAGCCTCGTCTGTGCTAATACTTCTAGTAATAGGTATTAAATTGGCTCATGTAGACATGGCCCTGAAGGGCAAGAAAACAACTTCACGTCTCCTTTGTAACCTCTCTCTCTCTCTTTCCAACTCAAGGTTTTTTCATACTCCAGGTACAGTGTCTTTCCTGCTGTCTGTGTTATGCTGTAGCCTGGAGGTCCTCGAATGCAGCTTGCAGTGACAGGAGCCGTGTGCATGTTTAGGAGGGAGACCCACAGGGAAAGGTTTAAAATCTCTGTAAACTCAACAGGAAAAGGAAGCATTCCCTCCTTTTACAAATTAAGAGGTTGCAGGGGGTTAAATTCTGATGGGACATGGCTGTGGCCCCTGGGGCTCCTCTCTGTGGAGCTCTGTTAGGTGGTACGACTTGCTGCATGAGAAGTGGCTTCCAAATCACTTACAAATATGTGACCAGTGCATGCATCTTCCTCCCTGCCAGCACTGGGTTACTGTGACATACCTGGCTGTAAAATGCCTGCCTTAATCCTCCTGTGTTTCTGGAATAGCATCCCAGGGCAGAAAGGAGAGTCTTGTCTGTGCTATTGGTGACCAGAGACAGAACATGAACCTGCCTCTCCTCAAGCAAAGTCTGGTGTTTGGCCACAGAAATCTCAGGAAACAGCTTTTCCAATCCAGTGTGTTAATCTTTGTTGCAATCTGTTCAGGCAGAGCCATCCACAGCTACTGCCTGGCAGGAGGGTCTCATTCTGCTGCAGAGCAGCAGTACTCTTCATTTTTCAAGATGAAAAGGCTTTTATGCAGTCTTTCTGAATAACAAGCTCCCATGTCACAAGCTTTTGTCATCATCCAGGTTAGCCTTTGAGAAGCCAAACGCTTTGCCCATTGTCTTTGTAGGTAAAACAAAAGGAAGTGCCACCTTTCTACAACCTCTGGAAGAAAAAGCTGCTGAGGTGCTGCTCAAGTGGCATCTCAGATCACAGCTCTTTTGCCAGCCTGGCTCCCTGGTGGTTCAGGAGCTGTGCATCTGATCAAGGCCTCTGCAGCCTCCGATTAATACTGTCAAACATAATGATGGGACTCAACAGGGCTGAGCTGCATCAAGCTGAGTCCAACCCAGGAGATGAGTGTGCCTGTTTTATGGTGGTCTTTTTGCAGCTTATGTGTCATTTAGAAATGCACTATTCAATTCCTGTTTCTTCCACAGTCCTCTCTTAGCAGGACAAATGGGCCCTGGCTCCTCTGGGCACATCCAGGGCTGTGTGTGCATCCATGTTACAAAGGCATTTGCATCTGGGTCCTGTCATGACCAGAGCAGAGGGTTTCTCAAGCACCCAGCACCTCTTAGGTTGGGTCTGTTTCCAAGGTAAATGCAAGTATTTGCAGACAAACTGTGGAAAAAAATGTCTTGCCCACTCTGGGAAAGAGAAGAGAGGTCTAGAGGAACATTACAAATTCCTGGCTTGGATGGCAATTCTTGTCTTTTCTAGGGGCTGTACCCCCAGCAGCACTGAGTGATTTCAGTGGTGCATTAACAGCCAGACCAGTAAGCCAGCTATTCTCCCCAGAAGGACTTTATTCTGAAGGATCTTTTCTTTTAATTGCTGCCTTTACACTTCTGGTGACATCTTCCTGTTGGTTTGGTATGTCATGGCTTGGATCAGCTCCTGCCTTGGTCAGATCAGTGTGTGTCCTCTGAGCTTGGGGGTTAAAAAACCCAATAATCTCTAAATCCTTTAGTTCAGTTTCTAAATTCCACCCCCCCTTCAGCCCACCTGTGGAATCAGCTCACAAAGAGATGTGGACAAGCCGATTCTTTGCTCCCTAAATCTTAAGGAGCAATGACTGGGCCATATGTATTTCCCTGCTTATCTTTTATCCCTGTGTGACTTGGAATTCAACACAGAATGGTGGAGGAGCCTTTATTGGAAAGGTTTTCTCACGCTTTGACCCTCAAAAAGAGGTTTTTTTTCACTTGGAGTTTTTGGCAATTCTCTTAAATATTTTTAGATTACCGTGAGATCCTGGAAGTCCCTCCAACAGCAACAGGTTTGATCTCTTCTCCTGCTATACAGTCTGAACAAATAATCTCTGATCTTAGTGCATATGGCATATCAAAGTGATTTGGCCTGGTCTGTGCAATATATTCTCTATTAGTCTCCCCCTTACCTGTAAACTAGATGAAAAAGCATACACAAACACCCCAACTGTTTGATGTTTTTCCTCTGAATCAAAACGACCTGTCTCCATGGTCCTATTATCTCCTCTTATTAAGTATGTTTTCATGCTGTGCTTTTTTTTTTTTTTGTGCCCACAGTCAATAACAATTTAAATGATACTCTTTGATGACCTTTGTTCACATCATTTATTTCCATCTCCTTATCTGATTTTGCCAACAGGACCTAATTTGAAAGAGGCTGCAGTTCAGCAGCAGGAGGGATTTAAACACTGTTAAGACTGACATTTTCCCTCATCTCACATCCCATGGGGTACCTGATTGCAAATTTATAATACACCAGAGGTCTTGCCATCAGAAGATACAGACTTACAGTAACAGCAACTAATTTAAAAAAGATCTCCTGCGCATCAGTGTCTGGGGCTGGTTTACACAGACTAATTAATCCTTATTTGACCTGAATTAACTCTTAATCTGTGTGAAATGAGAGAGCTTTACTGGGATACAGAAAATTTTAAAAAATGGAAAATCCTTTCAGAACCGGAGGTTTCTGCAGCTGAGTGACTTGTAGATTAAAATCCTTGCTGGCTGCTGCTGTGGAAAATTAGCCACTTCATTTTTTAACTCTTCCCACCCCCACATCACTAATCAGAAGGGAGAGGGCCAGGAGAATTTTTGCTACCAGCAGTTACTGTCCCTTGGTAAGAAGAGCAGAGCAGTCATCCCTGCTGTTCCCCACTTACATCTTGGGTTTATCAAAGAAGTCAGAAAGATGGCATGAGGGAGAAAGCTCATTTTGGAGCAGATCTTCCTCTTGACACCCCCAGGCTGCACAGTCTCCAGGTGGGATGTGGCTTCTCTGCTCCTTGGGAGCTCCTTGGCAAGGGCTGCAGACATGAGCGCTGGGGGAATACAGAGGAACCACAGTGGATTCTTCCCAGGAGCCACTCAAAGGTGGGGAGGTGTCCCCACCCCATATCCCTGGGACTGGGGAACCTGCCCCCCTGGGACAGGAGACTTGTACAGTTGGAAAAAAAATAACTTTCAGGCTCAAAAGTTTGTCTGTCAGGTTTGATAAAGGACAAGCCTGAACTGGTGTCCTCTCAGGCCTGAGGACTCTGCCAGAGCACAAGGAGAGCACATGGATCATCCAAGAACCTGAAGGGATCAGCACATCCCTGGCCACAGCACACCCTGGTGCAGGGATCCCCTGGGTTGGAGACCAGAGCTGGAGACAGGAAATGTGAGTGAACTTTCACTGCTGAGCCCTGGGGCATCTTCATCAATGTTCATGGGCATGTTAAGGGCTAGCCAGCACTTTGGAAAGCTATGGAAACACATGAATGACTGAAGAAGGCTGGACTTGTACATGTAACCTGGTGTTCTGCTTAGATTTTTTGGCACGTTGTGCCAAATGCTCCAGCTTGTAGAGATGGAGACTCTCTCAGAGCTCATCCCTGCTTTGCACTTGTCTGTATTTCACTGTGCAAAGATAGTCAAGAGATGCTTGAAGGAGGTCAGCAGACTGTCTGTAACATGGCAATGAGCCCAGCAGGCCAGGTGGGAATATCTCTGCCAGTGCCAGGAGGGCAGTAATTTACTCTTCTCCTTTGTTCTTGGCACCTTTTTTTTCCCCCCAGCCCAGCTTTAGTATTACTCCATTTGAAACTCTAACTAATAAAGGACCACCACACCATATCTAAATAACTTAAACAAAGGGCAGGATCCTTATCTCTAACTCCTGAAGTATCCAAAGTCACTCAAGATACCTGAGGAGGAAGCATGGCGTAAGCCTGTCAAAAATCAGTGTTTTAAGTTTGCTTAAAGAATCACTGGCAACAATATCAACAAAAGCAGATTTGATATAAAAATGAAAGCACAACAAAGTTCATTGGCAGGGTTCACTCACTTAATAGATAGTTAAAGCACGGAGAAAAAGCGAACTAAAATCTAAAATTCATCAGTACAAAACCAGAATCCGCCCAAAAATTATCTACATGCAGCCTGGGGGTGGGGGTGAGGAGTGGAGTAAAGGGTAAGGATAGTTAAGGTCAGAGAAAAAAAGAGTAAGGGAGAGCCTTCCACTGAGGCACAATATTCAGTTTAGGCCTAAAGGTTTAACAGTGCTTAAATTTAAAAGCACTTAATCGATAGCTTAAGTTAAACAACTTAACAAAGGATTGAATAGAATTTACTGTAGTGCAACAGTAACTCCCAGGCCTGACTTATAAATCTGAACTATTTCAGAGTCCAGCAGAGCAACATTCATGTACATTTGCTGTGCCATGTTCACACTTGCACAGACCTCAAGAGTCTCTACAAGGTACCTGTGGAAAATGCCCCTCGAGGTCAGGGAAGGACTCCCGTGGGTGCCTGTGCCCCTTCTCAGGGGGTGAAGGTTGGAGGAGTGGGGGGATCAGCCCAGGCTCCATCATCGTTGCTCAGCAGGATCCTCCAAACAGAGCAAACCTGAGACTTCATGAGCTCTGAGAGGCCCCACTCGAAGGTCGCTGTCACAGCTGCTACAGCCCAGGAGAGCTCAAAGGGTCTCCCTCAGCATCCCTGTTTGTGGGGTTAAGTCTCCAAGGCTGAAATATTAAAAACCAGGAGCCCTTCAGACAGCACCAGCTCCTGGGAGCAGCCAGTGTTTCTGATTAGCACTGGAGGAGCTCAGTTCAGGTGCTGCTCATCAAGGTCAAGGCCTAATGAGCATTTCTGAGGTCATATTGTGGGCTGAGGGGGGTGGGGGGTAAGGATGAACCTTCACAGAGCCCCAGCCCCCTGTACAGGAGGACCTTCCTACCATCCCTGTAAATGCCATTATTATTGCATTAAGTGTCCCCTGCCCCAGCCACAGGGAGAGGTTTAGAAGATGCTATATCTCATCAAGCAGCATAAATGTCACCCTCTCCAATCAGTGAGCTGTTGAAGGCTTGAGGTAACCATTTAAAGGTTATCTGGTGCTGCTGGTATGTCTGTTTTCAATTGCCCCCACTTGCTGGCTTGCAAGTCTTTAGTATGGAAAATAAATCATAGCTCAGTGTGCTGCTCCATCCTTCAGTAATCCCTGATGTGACAGTCTCAGAACATCCCACGATTATAGGGATAAGGGTGCAGTTATAAAATGTTTACCATTTCCCAGTCAGATCTTTGACCTCAGACTGCATTAACGTTGTGCCATTTTTAGGTCCAGTGTCACTCTCTGTCTTACAACATATCATCATTTTAATGGCTGATTTACACTCTGAATTATGGTAATTTATTTTAATAGTGTGATTTGACCTTTCCAGTATTTCATATTTTTATTGGCTAGATTGCATCCCTTTCCTCAGAGATTAGTGGCACTTTGGGGGCACAGAAGGAGGTGAACGAGCCTATCAAAGCACACAATGCTGAAAAGGGCAAAGCTCAAGAACATCTGGCTAATCCAGGGGCCGGGGAACACATGGAAATTTAAATGTGATATTTGTGACAATCCCCGTGCCAGGAACAGAACTGATGTGGTGTCAGCCTCACAGATGAAAGGGCATCTTCAGGAATGTCCATGAGCCTCCACAAGCAGAGCAGAGCTCTGGAAAGGCTCCAGAGTGCCAGCCCACCTCGCACCAGCACAGGGGCTGCAAGCACAGCTGGGAGCTGGTATTTCTGGGACCAGCACAGTGCAATGCTCTTGAGAGTGGATGAGCTTGTTTTGAGAAGAAATGAGCTTTGGGAATTAAATGTGCCCTGATGAGGGAGCAGAAATGTAAAAGGCCAAGATGGAAAGTGCAAATATAATCCTCACTGTTTCCCTCTCTTTTGCCCTCTGCCCAGGAACACTGCTTCTCTGAGGTAGGATTTGCAGGCATGAGAAAAGAAAGTGATAGCTTACTAGTGGGGAAAAAAAAAAAAAAAAAAAGGCGAGAAAGAAACCCCAGAAACACTAAAATAATCCCCTACAACAAAAAGCTTTGATAAAACAAAGCTGAGCCTGAGGGTGATGCTACTTTTTCACCCTGTTCTCCAGTATTGAGTTTGTTCCAGAGGACGCAGCCTTTCCTTTCAGGTTTGGAGAGGATTGTTTATTTTCTTAAGGACTGCCCTTCGGCATTCCTTTTGAAATAAGTACTCGTGCCTGGCTCTGGAAAGCAACAGCAGGAGCACGCAGCCAGCACTTCTGATGGCCCTGCTGCCTCCACGGGAGCAGCATCTTCAGGGTTTGCTCTCACGGAGTGGGCAGGCTGGGCTGGGGCTCCAGCCCTCCAAGAGGCATTTTGAAATTTGTTGGCAAGGGCTCAGACAAATATGAATCTAATCCTACCCCAGAGGGGCGGTGGCTGCTGGTACAAAGCTTTGATGGGAAACAAGTATAGGAAAATACTGTGTATATAAAATATACATATTCTATATATATGCAAACTATACATACTTATCTATATAGACAAATTATTTTTATATAAATTATATCTATAGAAAAATATATAGAAAAATTACATCTAAATATATATGTGTGTGTGTGTATGTGTATATATATATATACACAAGTATAGAAAAGTATAGAAAATACTTCTCTCCTGTGAAGATGGGTAACAGAGCTGTGATTGTCTACTGGGAGGAGAAAAGGCTTCAGGGAGACTTTAGAACCCTTTTTAGTGCCTAAAGGGGCTCCAGGAGAGCTGAAGAGGGACTTGGGACAAGGGATGGAGGGACAAGACAACGGGGGACGGCTTCAAACTGGCAGAGGATGGATTTAGATTGGATATTGGGAAGAACTTGTTCCCTCTGAGTGTGGGGAGACCCTGGCACAGGTTGCCCAGAGAAGCTGTGGCTGCCCCAGCCCTGGGAGTGTGCAAGGCCAGGCTGGTGAGTGTTTGGAGCAACCTGTGCTAGTGGAAGGTACCCTTGCCCAGGGCAGGGGTGTTTGAACTGGATGAGCTTTAAGGTCCCTCCGACTCAAACCATTCTATAAAAATAAAGAAGCAAAGCAGGTGCTGAGAATCTCTGGCCCTGAAAGTGAGGGAAAGATTTAGGATAGGGTGGTAACACAGTAGGACTGGACTCATCCAGTACCTCCCTTGGACACTTTTGTCACACTAATCATGAATTACAGGAGCATGATTTTTGTCCAAAACTAATAAATGTGCCTGGAGAAGTCCTGATGCCAGCTTGGTGCTGCTGGAAGAAGCAGGCTGAGGGAGGGAGTGCCTCAGCCAGGCACTGCTCACCCCGAGGCAGCAGATGTAGGCCAGTGTGATGGATTAACAGTGACACTAAGGGAGACCATAACATGTACATTGTGCATCCATGAAATTGTATTTTCAGGTGATTTGTTTTCTCTTGAGCCATCCAACTCATCTCCTCCGAAGAGTTAATTTATGGTGTTTACCCAAAGTGATGGGTCCAGGGCAGGAGATGGGGTGGAGTTTCCTGGTAAAAGGTCTCCCTTCAGCTTTAGCTGGTGGACACACAATTCCTCTTGCTCTGTGTCTGCACCAGGTGTTTTATAGCAGGCAAACATCCATCATTTCCAATTAATCCCAAAGGCCGTTTCCATTACCCTTTGGTTCAGTTGACTAGAAATAACAAAGCTTCCCAGTGCTGAGCTTCAGTACAACACTCTGAGTATCTCCTATGAGATGACTTACTCCTAATACCAGTGAGCACTTTGTTCCTTACAGACAATGTTTTATTTCATTGTCTCTAATGGGATTGTACCCCCAGAGGCTGAGTTTGTCCCCTGGCTTTTCCCAGCAAGCTTGCACTCCCCAGTTACACAGGACCTGGGCTTTGGCTGACACCATTCAACAAGTCATGCCCCAAGTTACAACACTGGTAGGAGTTAAGTGCCTCTGAGACTTCTGACCCTAAACCAAATGTGGTTAAAACTGCCCACTGCTCATCTGTTCTAAGGAGCACTGGTACCTACGGGCACACCTGGTTGCATTTGTCTCTTAACATGTGAAGAAACATTTTAAAAATTGTCTTAACTGTGACACTGAAGCCCTTGAAGAGGTTTGTCCTCATAGAGAAAGGCTTTTTCTGCCCTATGGAGCGTGTTTTGGGGATTGCACTGCATAACTGCCTATCCCAGGAAGGAAAGGCAGCTGGGTGGGGCTGATGGGACTCAGGGTCTGAGGTTTTTCCACTGATTTCCTTGATGACTTGAGACAAGTTTCCTTCATTTTGATGCTCATTCACCTTAACTGCAGCCAGGTCAACAACAGCGGGCTGGGATTTGATAAGGTCACTCATGTTTGCACAGGTCCCATGGGGCCCTGATTTGGGACTTCACGTGAAATTTGCTGGTTTAGAAAAAAAGGCAGCTGGGAGTTTTGATACAGACTGGTCCTAATCACTGTCCCCGAAGCTGGCCAGTCCATATCTAAGGGGTGATAGTTAAAATACAGTATATGCTTACTGTAATTGTGAGCTGCCTCTTGGAAGGGAAGCTAAACCAAAGGTAGGTATTCCCAAGTTTTCAGCTTTCCAACCCACATGTAGTGTGATTTCATTCAGCCACTTCTACAGAGATACAGCCAGAAGTGCACATGCTTTGTACACACAATCACCTTCATTAGTTTGATATGCAAATGGTTACTTAGAAATACCACTGTCTGCAGTGAGTGCTTTCAAACAACTCCACACAGAGGCATCAAGCTCTGCAAACACAGTGTGTACACTGGGACCTTTGAAAACAGCTCCTTTCAAGTTGCCACTGACATTCTGTTTCTGAACTGGGATTTTGCACAAATATTTTTAAATCATTGTTTTAACATTTTCACGCTTGCTTTTCAAGTTGATCATCCTCTGTGATCACAGACAATGGGAAAAATTGTTCAGTGGTCTCTCACTCTAATCGAGTCAATTTGCTTTGCTGGGATTTCCCTCTCCCCTGTATTCAGTGTTCAGGACCAAACAGAGTGAAGCGGATCTAATTAACTTCTCTCAAGGGTATTGACTGTCTGCAAAGGCAGAGGAAAGCCATGAGGAATACATTATGAGAGACTGTTCATTGCCAACTCGCACACAGGAGCACATCTTCCTCTTGCAAAACCAAGGTTTACATAAATTTCCTTATTTGATTGTATTTCCTGTTGCATTGAGGCACCAGGGGCTGTGTGAATACCTGCTGGTTCTGGAGACACAGAGTTAAAAGGAAATAAAGCAAAAGTGTTTGGCATAAACAGTAGAAATTAGAAATTCCTAATTAGCCTTCATTCATTAGGAGGATGAAAAGTGAAATGTACTGTAGGTCGGTGTGTTATCATCTCTCCTTTAAGGTGTACCCACGGACAGATACAGAAGCTGAGCCTGACTGCAGACCAGGTGCTGCCTTAACCCCCTTGCACACTCTGGGAACAGGGAGGACTTCACACCCATGCAAGGCAAGTCCAAAGTTTGGAAAATCACGTGAACACAAGAAGCTGGTGCAGTGCTGGGTCTGGCAGGGACCTGCTGCAGCGATGGAGGGGTGCAAGGGCTTGGGCTGGCTGGGTGGGCTGCCATCCCCACCAGTGCATCTGGAGAGAGTGACAGGATTTTCAGCTGCTCGCTTTGAGTGTGGCTAAAGACCAAAAGCTCATACTGGCATTATTTAAAGGATAACACCCAAACTCAGTGCCTCAATTTCCCCAATGGAAACCATAGAGTGAGTTGCTCTCCAGAAACTGATATCAGCAGGACAGGCAGTAGTGCCCATCTGTGTGATAAGAACATCTCAGGACAGAGGGATGGTACCTGTGTGAGGCACACAGCACCCCTGTGAGATGGCAGCAGCCTTCATCTCTGAGAGGGGGTTTGCCAGAGAATTTCTTGTGAAAATGCCTATAAGGTGCCACAGGCATTGTCACCTTGGGCTAATAGGAATCCATGTTTATAACTGAAAGTCACTGTCAGCCACTGTCACAGACTCAAAAGGACTTTCCTGGTATCCCTGAAATTCTGTGGGAACATTTTCTTGCAGGATGTGCAGGTTCCTCCAGCTGTAGCACTGTCACAGGGTCACCTCTGCTTTGAAGACCTGGACCTCTTGAGGCAGGGAGGAGCAGAAGGAAGCTGAAATAGGGTTACTGTGAACCTTTACATCTCTCTCACATCTCTTTCCTTCAAGGCATTAAACAGTTACTTGTGACCATTGTACCAAGATGAGATAAATGAATGTGGTGTGTCAGTCTGGCCAAGGCAACCTGAGAGAATCTGGGAACTGTTTTCAGATGTCAGAAGTTAACAAGGCACCAGCTCTTCAGCTAAATTGGAATCCTTTCTGAACATCCCCACTTCTGACACAATCTGTTGATTGTCATCCTTATTATACCCTGTGCAAATAAATACATAATAGCATCTTGTCAAAATGTATTGCCATTCAAATTGTACCCATAATCTGGATGTCTAACACAATCTCAGTGCTTCCTAACAAATACATTTCCCTACCAATTTCAGCAGGACGAGAACCCTGGTCGGTCTTGCAATTTATTCAGCAGTAGGACTGAGAGGGGGGAGAGGATCAGGGGTGGGGAAGGAAGAGGGAAGAGACACTGTCAGCACCTGCATCAGCACAACATCAATGCAGATTACAAGAGACATTAAAGAGCAGAATAACCCTCTTCCAGGCACAGCTGTGAGCAGCATCAACGCTCCCAAAATATTTTGCTGGTGCAGCATCACCTGTTTGACAACAGGATGTTCTACAAGCCTCTAAAGTTCCTTGTGTCTTAACACCTTCTCTTAGGAAGGCCAGGCTGGGTACTAGGGAGCTTCAGCAGTTGCACTGCTATGTGCATTCCACCAGGCTTGTGGGTGCTCTCAGTGCCTCCAGCCCCCTCAGCTCCACTGGGCGCTGTCCTGCTCTGCAGCCCCCTTGGGATACTCCAAAAATAAACACGGGCTCTTTGCTCAGGCAGTGGGAAAATAAGAGTCACTCCCACTGGGATATGGGGAGCAGTGATGAACTGAGGTGGCTGCCTGGTGTTACACTGCAGAGTGTTTCAGTGAGATGCCCCAAGGCAGACCCTGCCCTGGCCAGCTTTGCCCCCCGAGAGCCCTTGGCACTGCCTGAGGTGGTACCACACCCAGCTGTCAGCACTGGATCACCAAACCAAGGCAGGGGAAAGCAAGGTTTTCCTCAAAGGATAAAGACAAATAGTAACAAATCACCCCCACTACCTTTCCTAAACAAATATAAAACATGTTTGATCTCAGTGTTTTATTGTTCCCTCCTCATTCCTGCTGATATTCTGTGATAGATTTGCAGCTCAACCTGATGAGCTGGCTGTGGTGGGACAGCCCTGGGAGTGAGTGACCAGGCAGGCTGACTTGAGACCCTGGGATGGTTTAGCAACAGCAGTGAGTGGTGCTGGGGTGGAGCACTGAGAAAGGTGAATATAATGAAGGGAAGCATGAAGCAGTTGCTGTGGTCTCTTCCTCTCTGCTGGGTGAAGGGATTCATGTGTGTTAACAGGAGCAACTGCTCACACCAGCACTTGTTTACATCCTGTTTTGCCTCTGTTCACATGAGCGGTGCTAAATTAAGATACCTGTAGCAGTAATAGTTATTAAATGTAATAATTACCTGTATGCTAAAGTATGCCCTATTTACATTCCAGTGTATTCAGTTCAATATGTTGTGTCACTGTACTTAATAAATAGACGAAAAGGTGGTTTACAGGCCAGGGCTGTGCTTTTATCAGCTTTCTGCTGCAGTTATCAATGAAATCATTAAATAATGAATGGATTGGGTCAGCTCTATTAATTGATAATTTTCAGTCCCATATGTCCTGTAATTTCTGCCGTGGGTGCTGCATGTTCTCCTTTCTCCACATGCACCAGAGCTGGAGGAGGGGCTGGCTGAAGCCAAAGTCTGCTGCATGGCAGAGCAAAGGCTTGGGATTTGCCATCAGTGACCTTCTCCATGCCTGAATAGCAAGAAGAGCTGTAGCCCCACTCCATTGTAATAAGAGTTTTGTCCCCAGCTACTCTTTGGATGCCTTTTTTCCCTATAGGAACCTAAATTCCAACTCCAGAAAAAGCACCCTGGAGAATTGTATCTCACAGAATCCCAGAATGGTTTGGCTTGGAAGGGACTTTAATGATCATTTTGTTCCCACCCCCTGCCATGGGCAGGGACACCTTCCACCAGCCCAGGTTGCTCCAAGCTCTGTCCAACCTGGCCTTGGACACTTCCAGGGATCCAGGGGCAGCCACAGCTTCTCTGGGCAACCTGTGCCAGGACCTGCCCACCCTCACAGGGAACAATTTCTTCCCAGTATCCCATCTAAACCTACTCTTCTTCATTTCTTACCACTAAATGCAGTGAGGTTTTGGGAGAGCAGCTCAACATGGGGATTTGTTGTGAGTGTTTTACAAGATGTTTGGCCTTTCCTTGCCTCACATCCCATTTTGGGTGAAGCAAGGTGAGCAGGACTCACAGAAGGGATATAAGGAGAAATCAGTGTTTCCATGACATTACTGTAGGGTACCACTGCACGTGGCTGGAGGGAGGAACACTGCACCAAGATTAACAAATTAAATGTGTCCCAGGCTGCTCCAAGGCACAAAAGCTGATGTGCAAGGGCCCAAGTGTGTGTCTGCAGCCTGTGAAAAAGGGTGGTGGGTGCATCATTCCTGGTGGGAAAAAGCCCTGTGCCATGCCAGCTCCAGGTGTGCCAAGGCTGTGGGAGCACACTGGGCAGTGCAGCTCAGGGACATTCCCATCCCCACTCACATACTGCTGTGAAAGGGCCTTGAGGGCACAAACTGATGGAAATTTGGGCACCAAACTCCTCTGGTCCTTTAAGCTTACCCAGCTTCGCAGCCACCATCAGACAAACTTCCCTGTGGCTTGGTCCGTGATCAGTACACGGCTGATGCGGCAAAACCTGCCTGGCAGGAGACTAGTGCACCAGAGGTACATTTTAGACTGCAAAACACTAATTTTTAGGACAATCTTACTCCTCAGGAATCCCATCATCTCCTGCTGGGTGAGTGAGAGCAGTACCTGGCTCTTGCTGGGCTGGCTTACCTGGACATCCTGCTGCTGTTTCCACCCCCCAGTGCTACGGGCAGGACTAGGCAGGGGCAAAGGTGCTTCTTAAAAGCAAGTCTCCCAGTCCCATGCCCAGGAAAAGCTTCACTAATTAAACTGTAGTTGGCCACAGAGAGGGTATTTTTCCTGGCAATTAGATGACTGAGGGCCACAGGCAAAGCTGAAAGTATTTGATCCAGCAAGATGCTAACTGCCAGGAAATATCCCAACAAGACAGTGTTATGGCTGTAATACGCTTAATAAAACATTCCTCAGGCACTGGAAAGGCATGGAGACAGCATGTAACTGTTTCTATGTCTCATACAGCTGGGTGGGCAAAGAGAGCAGGAGGTGCAGGGCACTGCACCCCTCAGTCCATCAGGTTGGACACGCTGCATAAACCAGTGCATTTCCATTCGGAGCAGCAGGGAGTTAGGCCAAAGGAAACCAGTGTTTATTCAGCCTCTTCACACCTGGAAGTCCATGAAAGTGTTGTTTCTGATGCCAAAACCAGGGTGTACTTGAACAGAAAAGGGTCTGCTCTTGCAACTGGTGCTGTTTGCTGCGCTTTGCTATCTACACTCTGCCCCTACTGTGATGGCAACAGGGCATTTTGTTGTTGCTAATTTTAGAGAGCAATCTACCATGGAGTAATGCTGAGTTAGTCTAGGACTATAATCTCTAACAGGGACTCTAAGCCAGGGTTTAAGGAACTGGGCTACAATCACAATGCAATTCAGTAGGAAAATTCCTGAGTTAGCTCAGGCTTGCAGAGGAATTCACTGTTCTTTTGTGGGAAAAAAGGAGTGGATTCAAGCTTTTCCCAAATATTCTCTTTAACCCTGAGTCCTCCCTTTTCCTGCCTGTAAAATAAGATTAAACTCCCACTTTCTACCTCCAAGCTTTGCTCCCTTCCTCTCTTCAGAGTGCAGACCCATGAGAGGAGGGGTCTGGGTCTGGGTGCTGATCTCCCTGTGTGTTCTGCACCGTCCAGGCTGGAGCCAAACCAGCAGTTCCCTGAGACTGCTGCAGACAATGGCAGTGCTGGTGTGAAAGCAGGCTTTATCAACCCACATCATGCCAGAATTAATGGCTCTCTTATTAAAGCAAGTGAGATCATCACTCTTGGCTTAATTTTTCCTTTTTATTGCCTTTTACATGTAGAAGTAATGATCAGCTGCTTAAATATCTCTAAGGCCAACATTTAAGGACATGTTCAAATCTCTGCCTCTCTAATGAATGGCAGTGTCATTTCAGAGGGAGCTTTAGCATGTCCCCGGACCAAAAGAAGAGATTCCTTGTTGGACTGGCACCTCCATCCTTCAAGGCTCCTAAAATGGGTCAAGTCCCATTAAAACAGGGAGATGCAGCAGTCCTGTGACTGTGTGCTCAGGGCAGGCTCAGGTCAGAGAGCACACGCAGGATTGAAGGTGAAGGTCTCCGTGCCTCTCTGTGCAGCCCATGTTAAAACAGGACCTTCACAAAGTCCCAGGCACAGCTTAAGAGGTTCCTTGGAATTCCTAATAATCTTTCAAGAGAAGTCACGAGATGAGGGACCAAAGGCTTTGTTTACCCTTGTTCCCCAGAAGGATTCCTAGACATTTTAGGGTGTCCATTGACCCACTCCACCCCATAATGAGCATCAGAATCAGTCTCAAATGTTATTGAAATGTCACTTGCATGTACAAGAACCTCAATATAAATGAGATTCGATGTGTTTCTAATTCCTAAGGGCCTGTATCACTTAAAATACTAACTTTTAGGCTCTAAATCCCTTCTCAAACCCATCTCACTCCCTCAGGTATCACTCACGAGCAGAATAAAAAGACTTCCCGATGCCCAACTGTCCTTGTACTGGACTCACCAGCAAAATTATGGTTTAAGGGGATAGATAAGATTAAGCCCCTCATTTGACCCCCTCTATTTTTTATAAAATATATACTAAGTACAGGATATGCTGACCCTGACCCTGCTGCCCTGAAGGGGCTCCTGCTCATGGCTCCATCCCAACACCCACAGAAGGAGAATAATAGAATCATGGAATATCTTAAGTTAGAAAGGACTCATAAGGATCATCTGGCCCTGCACAAGACAACCCCAAAAATCATACCATGTGCCTGAGAGCATTGTCCAAACACTTGAGCTCCAGCAGGCATGGTGTGGGCTGCTGTGGGAAACCCCAGAGTGAGTGCTGCGCTGAGAAGTGCTGAAAGGTTTGTAGCATTATTGTCAGTGCACTGAGTTCTTCCTCCTGCTCTATGAAAAATTGATTTACTGGAGCTGTAAAGAATTTGCAATGTACTCACATACGTGTAATTGGTTCGAGTACTTGCTGAGAGACACAGCAGCCTGTCTGGCACTGCCCTGCCACGTGCCTGTGCTCTCAGGAGCGGGTGCAGGGGAGGAGGTTGCTCTGTTAGGACTGAAGTGAAAGAGCCATAGAATCACAGAAAGCATTGGGTTGGAAGGGACCTCAAAAACCATCTCATTCCAACCACCCTGCCATGGAGTCCAAGTTGCCCCAAGCCCCATCCAGCCTGCTCAGAGTCTGCCCGTTGCTTTGCAGCAGCACAGATAAGACATTAATTGCTTTCCTTTCTCCACCTACCATTAATCTGCAACGTGTATGAATTGTAATTAAGCTCATTTAGGGCAGGGCACAGTATCCAAAACACTAATATCAGCAATAGAGTCACCCAGATTAGCTCCACATGTCAAGATGATGGTATGGGTGGACAGTGGACTTCACATAGCTCAAATCACGAGTGAGCAGTGCAGAGTTCAGATGCTCCTGTGACATGACAACCCAGGACACAGCTCTTCTCCAGATCTCTGGAGAAGGTCTGGAAACCTTGTAGTGGTTTCAATGAAGCCATGTGTTATGTTAAACCATCTAGCAGAGCTTTTCTGCTGGACAGGAACTGTTTGACTTCAGCCCCACTGTGGCAGCTCATGTGAACCTCCTGTGCTCAGGTGATGGGGCCTTGAACAGGAACCAAGGAAAGGCTTAAAACCAGGAGTGTCTCTGAACAACAGTTTGGTCTAGTTGAGGAAGTTGCTACTCGCTGCAGAGGGGTTAGATGAACTTAAAAGGTCCCTTCCAACCCAAACCTTCCTATGGTTGTTTGGGAGAGTAAAGGAGTGGCTGAAACCCTCCCCTCCTTCCCTCCTTCTGCAGTGAGGGCTGCCTGCATCCACACTGCAAGGCTGATGTATCCCAGCTGGGTCCCTGCTCTGTGCCAAGTCACCCTGTGCATGCAGGGGCTGTGGGGTTGGGATTTTGGGACATCTGGCAGCCCATGCTGTGCAACATCTGGAAAACCAAGAACTTGCCAGCTGAAGTGGGACTTGGCAGGTCTGGGGTTTGACTTCTTGTCTGAGACATTTCAGGACGAGGTCTGGGAGTGGGTAATCCTTCCCTCCTCTGCTTTTGTAATTGTGTTGGTGTGTTTGCTGGGGCTGTGCTGGCTGAAGTGCTGACACTCTGGGAAGGCTGCATTCTCCTAGGAGGAAGCACTGGGAAAGTAGTTACATCTTTGAAGCCTCCAGCCTCTCTTAGCTGCCAAAAGTGTAAAGTAACAAAACTGAAATACGCTCTGGTTGCAGATGGTGTGACCTTCACCGTTTTGACAAGGGGCCTCTTGGCACTGTGGCTTGTGTGACAACCCCTGTGCACAGGAGACAAGCTCAGGTGTGAGGCTGGCTCTCGCTTGCTCTTGTGTTTATTTTGGTGTAATAGCACGTTCGGTGTTGGCTGAGAGGAGCGGGGTGATGGAGTTTTTGCAGCTGTGGAGATGCTCTGCTCCTCAGCAGCCCCCAGAGCAGCCCTGGCAGTGCCCAGCAGTGAGGGGGGTGTGAACTCTGGCTGCCAGCACAGGGTGGATATTGCACGTATTTAGCCTGTGATCCATGGAGGTTCCTGCTGTGCTGCCTCACCCCCTGCCCCTTCCTTCCTCTGTCAGCTGGTGGGGGCCCTGATCCTTTTTGGTGAGCGGGAGACCTCCAGGGCTGTCTCTGATTTAATGCTGCATTTCTTGCCTTTCTTTTTTCTGTTTATCTCCCTGCCATTTAATGCCTCACTTTGAAGAAAACCTTGATGTGTTGTCAAAACCCCTCCATGAGATATTTGATTGAAATATGTCTTGCCTGCCTGAGTAAACCTGGCTGACTGGGAAAGGCTTTTTTGCTCTGCAAAGAAGTGCAACAGCTGCCTTCTTCCACCCTCTGCCTTTCCAGCAGAACACAAATGAATTGCTTAATTTCAAGCAGATTTGATAATAAGCTTGAGGTGTCAAAAGTGATTACATTCCAGAGCATTATGGCAATTTATTTAAATAGAGAGATCATGTTTGGGGTTTTAACTTTTTTTTTTTTCCTCCCAATTTCCCCAAAAGGACAAGAGTATTTGCTCCTTCCTGGCTGCCAGGAATGCCTGGGACGAGGCTGCAGCTCATTTCCTGCTTTTGGACCTTCACAGGTCTGTCCCCTGTACCCTGGCAAGGTAAGACCAGCATCAGTAGGTCCAGAACTTGGAGAAACATCTACAAAAAGCACTTCCTGGGCCCTATTTTATTTTTCTGAGTATCAGCATTGAGGTGCCATTCTGCAGATGACCTTTGCAACCCACCCATATGCCTTTAAGTTGCTGTAACCACGTGTGAAGCAGTGGTATTAATAATAATAGTATTCACACCAGAGTCTCCTGGGCAGCTGAATGACAGGATGAATGTGGATTAATATTCCTTAGCCACAAGGGACTAGGAAGGAGCTAGTGGAAGCATAGCTTGTGAAATTAATAATCACCACCCACTTGGAGGAAAAGGAATTGGATTATAGGGACTCCAAAATTAATAGTATCCTGAGCAGGCAGAGCCTTTTGAAATATTCATGGGGTTCAGCTAACCCAAGACAGCAGAAGCAGGAGAGGTGTGATGCATTATGTAGCCACAGGCTACACTGAGCTGGCTCTGTGGCCGTGGGGGCTGGTGCTCCTTCCCCACTCTGGTGGTGTGGCACTAATTGGGCAGAGGCCCGTGGTTACTGGGGGAAACCTGTCCACCCACTGAGGAGTATTGCCAGCTGTGTTTATGCCCAGAATAAATAAAGCAGCAAGGGATGCTTTTGAGCATTCCTGTACCACTGTGGGAGGCTCTGGATACTGGGGGGTTTTGCTGCTGCAGACAGGGCAGGAGCTTGGGTGTGTGAACAGGCTCCTCTGCTCCCAAAAGCCACGTCCTACCACTGCCAGTGGGAGAAAATAAATTACCTCACTCCCAGGTACATGAAATTGGTGAGAAAAACAGTAAACTTGCTGTTGTCTCCCAGAGGGTGTCCCCAAAAGTGGCTGTGGCCTCCCCAGACCTGATAAATCCTGCAGCACTAGGGAAGTGGGGGAGAGCAACTTCCAAAGAGCCATTTGTGGGGTCACAGTGCCTGCTGCTGATTGGGAGGGAGCTGGATTTAGTTTAACTGGATAAATGGCCTCCAAAAAACTCCTTTCAGGAGCTCTGCTGGCAGGCTGGCCGTGCACATGCCTCCTAAACCCCTGGCATCAGGCACGTGTGTGGCTGGGGTGTGCTGTGAGGAGGGAAGGGGCACCGTGTGCCCCACACGAGACCCTGGGCACAAGTACATAAATGCAACCTTACCAGTCAAGCTTGGTATCACCATCATTCATGGTCTGGAAAAACTGCTCTCACCAGTAAAGAAGAATCCTGGTCCTTCATGGCCCTTTGGCTCTGCTGATGCTTCTGCAGGAAGACTTGGGATGGGCAGGGGAAAGGTCAGAGCTGAGTGTGCCTGCCCTCTGCCTCCCAGGGGCTCTGGGGATGCTGTAGGCCAGGGACCAAAGCACAGCACCCTTTTTAATTCCCTTTAATCCTTTTGCCCCTGTGACTGGTGTGTAACAAGAGAGAGAGGTGACAGAGCTGTCCCACAGAGCAAACCCAGTGCCTCGGGTCCATGGGGAGTCTCCTTTGCCTCTCTCACCAATGGAATGCCTTCTCCCAGTAGAACCAGGGCTGGAGAGTGTTTCCATTCAAACAAATGCTCCCCTTCCTTGCCCCCCAAATCCTTATTTCTGGACTGTTTTCAGCAGTGTGTGGTGAGCAAGCTCCAGGAAGAAGGACCTGAGTTCCCTTTAAAAATCTGACCTCTTGCAAACCTGTACCTGGCATGAAGATGCCACTCAGCTCTGAAGAGGCTCACAGGTTGTGTTCATTTGGGAGGCCCCTGCACATGAAGGTGAGAGGCTGCCTGGGGGGTGCAGGGTGGACTCCATCCATCCCCTCTCCCTCCATGCCCCCCATCCCTCCCTTCCAACTCTGGGACAAGGCTGATAGCAGCTCCCACGGACTCTGCTGCCAGGAAAATGAGGTCTATCTCTGCTCCAGAGGCTGATGGGACCCCCTGAGAAGAAGCTGTGGGCCAGATGCCACCAAATGTCATGGAGGTGGTGTGCTTGAAAAAGGGACTTGTGTATGGGAGAGCAAAGGCAACACTACATTAAATTGGTTGGGTTATTGAAGAGGGAGGCATTGCCCCTGTATGTCAAAGTCCTGCATGCTCATGTGAGATGTGCAGTAAGCCTGTTGTGCTGCCAGTGTGCTGAATTACTCCTTGAGTGAGCATTTGAAAGGGTAAACCACTACAGGGGATCATTATTTAATCAGTTTGACTTAAAGATTCCCCAGAAATACAACACTGAGCATTTAAAAAAATATATCCTAACTGTGTGCTTCCCACAGCTCTGCTCTGCTTCAAGGAAACCAGTTGGGTTTGATTTAATTCTGCCTCGAGGTAATCAAAGCATCTCAGTTAAAAACCTGACCCCATGATGTCCAGCCCACCCTCCTCCTCTCCCAGGGGCAGGAGCTTCTGGTGGCACATCCAGGGTGGTGCCATTGCACTGCATGTGTAAGGGCTGGTCTAAACTTGAGCAGTTTTGCAAAACAGAGCTCCTGTTTGTCCATCCAGGCTGCCCAAAGTGGAGTTGTTACACCAGGGGGGTTTGCCAATTAAGAGCTCTCCGGGGCCACAGGCTGATGAACGAGTTTGGTTTGTTTGTTTATAGTGGGGAAGGAAACTCTGGACAAAACCCAGTGCATGTTTAAAATCAGCAGGAGCCTTTCTGGTGAAGCCAGGTGTGTGTGTTGGCCCTGCTGTCGCCATCTCAGGAGGCATCATGAAACATCCCAGGGGGAAGTGTCCAACAAGCTCCTGCTGAGAGCTGTGGTGAGAAGAACCCTAAGGGACCTGGAGTGGTGTCCAGTGGGTGCCTGTTCCTGGTTTTTTGCACGGATGGTTTAGAAAAGACATCCTAATGAGATTTATGAGGCTGGTTTAAAACAGAGAAGTTGCCTTGCCAACAAGACACATGTCTGCTACATAAAAAATACGATGCTGAAGGGATAAGATGACAGCTTTGTATCCATAACACTTTCATCCCAAGGTGCCTTTATGCAGCTGCTAAATATTTAATTTCTTTTAACTTCCAGCCTTGGATATTTTCAGCAGGTGAAGATGCAGAAAGCCCTCTGCCCCACATGGGTGGGGTGGAACGCGTGGGCCTGGGGCAGACACAAACCCCAGCCTGCTGTTCCTCAGCTGCTCCAACACTTTCCACTCTTACAGTGCTGTCCAGCTGAACAGTGTTTTTGTGGGTTTAAGGTCTGGTTTAAATTCAGAATTCACCTTTGTAGCTGTCTTTGATTTGGAGTTGAAATTGATCTGCAGAAAATATTTCGAGGCTCCTTTTAACCAGCAGAGCTGTGATTTCCTCGGGGTTGGGTTTGGGCTTTTTTCCAGACTGGTGTGATTGAAGCAGTGCAGGTCCCAAGTGTGGAGAGAGCATCAGTGTCAGAGCAGAGACACAGCCTGTCCCCTGTCCTCTCCTGAGTGGGTGGATGGCCCAACCAGGGGCACTGGGAGACTTGCCCCATTTTCTGCCCTGTGAGCCCTGTCCCTGAGAGCACATCCATGACTTGAACTGCATACAGCTGGTGGGAAAGGCAAGGGTCCTCCATTTGAATTTGCTGGAAGCTGGGAAGGAGAGCTTTTTTCAAGCTTTTGGGGGAAAAAAAAAAATTGACATGTCAAACGAGAAAAATGCTATTGTTGTGGCAAGTACATTTTCTTCTTCAAAATGGAAATTCTCCTCAAATTTCTTTAGCTTGAATACTACAAGTAATAATATTTCCCTTTTCTTTTATGCTGGTGGACCAAAGGCTGAGGCTAAGGTTGGCAGAGACCCTGTGGAGTGGGATCCTCTGCCAGGGCTGACCTGCAGCCTCAGTAGAGCTGGGCAGGAATAGGCAATGTGAGATGGGAGTCCTCTTGTCCAACATCACATTTCCACATTATGTGAGGGGGATCATGTCCCAGGAACACCCACACTCCCTCAGGCACTTATGGCTGATCAGGGATGAACTTTGGTAGAGCTAAATATGCTATGGACACTCCAAGTGAAATAAATCCCACTGCTGCAGTGATGTGAATGTCCTGGATCTCCCTGAAGGAACACCGACATCCCCTTCCCTCCTTCAATGCACCACCAAGATGTCAAGGTCAAAGGTGCCTTCAGCTGCTCACCCAGAAACCACAAAGCCATGAACTAAAGCACGGAAATACCTCTGGCCCTTGAGGTTTAATTGCAATCCTAGACAGACAAATTATTCCCAGCTGCCTGTTGTGCCTGAGGGTGCCCTGCCCTGAGTGTCAATCCATGGCAGCCTGAGGTTGTCACCTCCAGCACAGGCTTCCTGCACTGGGGGTGTTCAGACCACAGGGATGGATGTGCAGCCCACACGGTTTGGGGCTGGAAGTGCAGAGGGTCCCTAAAACACATATACGTGGTGTCCTAAACACAGCCAGACTTCTGCATTCAGCAAGGATGCCTGAGACACAGACAGGTTTCTACAGTCTCAGACCTTGTGCTTTTTCAGAGCCATCTTGACCAGAAATGGGAATGGGAATGAAGTGGTATTAGAGTTTATGAAGCTTTAAGTGAGGCTGGAGGATGAGCTTTAACAGCCATTCTCTGCTGCTGCAGAAGGGAAATGTGAAGGCAGGGGGGTGAATTTTTCTTTCTGAAGGCACAAGTATACAAAGCAATAGAAACCACTCACAAAGTCTCCAGAAAATCCCAAACCCAAACCATATGTGACCCAGAGAAGCCGGCTGCACTTCCCCATAGCACAGCTGGGGAGGTCAGTGCTTAAGCCAGCCTGAAGTCAGATCTCACAGAGAAATGACCTCTCATTCCGCTCTCTTTCTTCTCCGTCCCACTCCAGCCCCCAAAAATCCCTCTGATTTTTAAAAGTTACAGCAATTATTAGCAGTAAATACTCAGTCTGGGCTAAGGGCTTGTCTCCGCTGTCCCAGCTGAGGTTTTGCTGCCCATTGCAGCGACAGTGAAAGAGCAGGACTTGGTTGGTTTTGCAGTGACACTTTAGAAAGCAGATTTGGGACCAGAATGTCCCAATAGGTCAAGGGTGATGACCATGGGGTGCCTCGAAAAGGTACAGTAGGGGCACAGAGCCAGCCAAGAAAGAAAAATTCATAGGGTCATCACAGACTGGTTTGGGTTGGAAGTGGCCTTAAAACTCATCTCCTTCCACCCCCTGCCATGGGCAAAAACACCTTCCACCGGCCCACACTGCTCCAAGCCCCGTCCAGCCTGGCCTTGGACACTTCCAGGGATCCAGGGGCAGCCACAGCTTCTCTGGGCAACCTGTGCCAGGGCCTGTCCACCCTCCCAGGGAAGGATTCCTTCCCAATATCCCATCTAACCCTGCCCTCTGGCAATTGGAAGCCATTCCCCTGTTGCTCCAGGCCCTTGTCCAAAGTCCCTCTCCAAGACCCTTGGAGCTGCTTTAGGCACTGGAAGGTGCCACAGGGTCTCCCCAGAGCCTTCACTTCTCCAGGTTGAACAACCCCCGCTCTCTCAGCCTGTCATTTGGTGGGTCCTAGGGCTTGGATGGGAGCTGTGGGAGCCACTGATGTGAACCCAGGGCTTCAGCTCAGCCCTGCTGTTGGCTGTGTCACACAATGTCACCCTGCCCAGTGCATTGTACAAACCCCTCTTTTCTGTGATCCTTTTCTCAGTTTCTTTCTGCTACATTTTGCACAGCTACTCCCTGTGCCTCTGGGGCAAAGCTGTGCTGAGCCCGTGGGCAAGGACCAGCTCCTGCCTCCAGGGCATGTCCTGGGGCTGCCTGCTGGCTTTGATGTCCCCCCTTGAGCTGACCACCCCAGGACCAGCCCTTCATCCTCAGGGGCTCTCCCAGTGAGAAGGTGAATGGTTAAACAGCTCTAACTGCCTGCTCAGGAAAGCACTTGGTTTGCCCTGAAGGGGGGTGAGAAAAAAAATCTGGAAAAAAGGACCTCTGGGAAACCTTGGAAGATTAAGCCAACATACCAAGCTGCTGAACAATGGTTGACATAGCAGGGCTGCACTCCTGTCCCTCCCCCAGCTCCTATAGATCACAAACATATGCTCCGTGCACGCCGGCTCCCAGTCTTTTATTGTACCATGTTTCAGTTCCCGCCTATCGGCTCTTTTTATTCCACATGTGACACAGAAGTTAATTTGAGAAAAAGGATAAAGTGTCACATTCTCTTGAGAAATGAACATGTAAATGGCCTGGAAGCAACATCATTTTTCTCTCTTTTTTTTCAATTTTTTTTTCCCTTCCTATCCCCCGAAAGCAGTGTTAAACCTGCTCTCGTGATCTGCTGTTTCAACAGCTGCTCCCCTGGTGTCAGTGGTGGAGCAACGGAGGGTCAGGGGGTTTGGAGTTGTCCTGCCCCATCCTGAGACGCTCACACAGCCGGGTGGGAGCTCTGGGCTGGGGACACCGTGCCCAGAGGGGCTGCTGCCTGGTCCAGCACAGCCCTGCTGTACCAGCACCGAGGCCCAGGGAGCACCTGGCTGGCTGGAAGGTCCCACTGCTGGTCCCTCTGGGATGGGCATCATCCACACCCAGCCTGGCACAATGCATGTGTCAACGGATGCGGGACAAGGCTCTGGCTCTCAGCAGAGACCCCCTTTGGGGTGACTGAGGATGTAGCTCATGACAGTTCTCATACCACAAAGGCTTTAACCCAGGGGTCCTTTGCACGTGCCTCCTACCGACAAGAATAACAGGGAAGACAGAAGGGAAGGATTTTTACTGATTGCTGTTGAAGGAATGTTGCTGGTGAACAGTGACTTTTGGAGGCACAGGGTACAGGCACAGATCAGAGACTCCAATTATGCAGAGAAAAATACACAGCTCTAAAAAATAACCCTCCCTTAGAAAGGCTTCAGCACTGTAACAAAATATTAATGTTTAAAGATATTCCTTCTTAATATTTCAGGAAGCAATTGGAAGTCCCACAGTATAGTTCATTCTACTTTTTAAATGGAAATATTTAACTTGGAGCAAGAGAGCTCACATTGGCTCCAAGATAAACTTTCCTTGGCAGTTGCAGCTCGTGTATAATGCTAAAAGCAGCTCCATCTTTGGGGTGGCATTTTTTTTAGCTCATCTTGGAGAGCCAAGCTCTGAATTAAATGCAGGGCTTGAGCAGCTGCTATTTTGCCCATGAGTCCAGAAGCTTGTGTGAGGCTGGGGAGCAGGGAAAAGGGCTGTCTGGAGGGGGAGGAAGGATCCATACAGAAGGTTGGGCTAATTAAATCTGGAGAAGTCACCAGAGAGCCCCGTGTTTCTGCATATTATATCTTCAAAGCTTTCCCTTGTGCAGGGCATGATAAGGAGAGGGTCATCTTGACACTTTCATCTTCTCCTCAAAGGGTGAGCGTTGAGCTAAATAAAGAAATAAATACATGTTGATTACACAGGGAGGGAGGGACGGGAATATCTGCTTGTTCAAACAGCTAATGTGTCTCCCAGGGCTCCATGTGCTCCTTCTGCTCATTAATAGTGGCATTTTTTATTATTATTATTATTTAATCTGCCATCTGAGTGCTATATTGCATGAACTCCTGTTTTCACAGACACCCTCTGATACCACCCAGCCTTTGTCAGCACTTGCACATCTCCCCACCTTCTGCAGAAGCATGAAAGGGGAAAAGCAAAGGTGTGCAGGGTGTGTATCTGCTGCTTTTTTCGAGGATTGGTGAAGGAAGAGCTGGGCCAACCTTTCCCAGTGCACGAGTGTCTGTGTTTCAGTGTCACAGCTTGTGTGTCTCCCTTCTGCTCCTGGAAATGCTCAGCTACAGCAAGTTCCTTTAACTGGGAGCACTTAACGTGTCTAAGAAAGTCAAACTTGCAAGTGCAAACTATAGATTTGGAAACTGGTAGGAGAAAATCCTCCCACCAGGGGTCCTTCAGTGCTGTGTCCATGTGAGAGACTTGGTGCAGCTCCCTGACAGCCTCCCTGTGCTGTGGGAGCACGAGGTTGGTGGCATCCCTAAAAGTCCAGAAAACTAGGTGAAAGTTTCCAGAGGTGGTTCTTTGTTTAACAGATTGTCCAGTAGTTTTTATTTTTTCTGAGAGTTGCAGTTGGCAATGGAGATTTTGGATGGTTGAAAGCTTGTCTTTGGAGATGGTGTCCCAGTGTGGTGGGTAAGGCAGGGGCTGGGGAAAAGCAAAGCAGCAACCCCAGAGGGGTTGATTTTGCACTTAAGTACACGGGAATTAACCCCCCCTGAATCCTATAAATTGGTGTTCACTCTCTGGTGGCCTGAGGAACAAAACTGAGTTGCTCCTGTAAAAGAAAAAAGACACAGTGGTCTGTAGACTAAAACATGGCATAAGCAGATTTTATTAACAGTTTGCTGGACCCCAAATCTTCTCAAAGAGTGAGTTTGACTTTTTTAGGATTAATACAGCATATAAACCTTCAGCCTCAGGGAATTAGACCGAGTGGTTACTTCTCCAGGCTTCATGATAAGTCCCAGCAGAGCAGAAAGGGATTTCTCCAGCTGCTCCTCTGCCTCCTGGATGGAGACACAGACCTGTGACCAGGGCTAAGCTTCTCACAGGCTGCCAGGCAGCTGGAATTCCCAGCAAAATTCCTGGTTTTCGGCTCAGACACGTAAACTTGGGAGTGGAAAATGAGGATATGTCTGGGGAAGGCCAGACATGCCAAAGCCATGGCCAGCTCTCTGTGTTGCTCCAGCTGGGAATGGCTTTGCCAGCGCCCCTGGCACGTGGCAGTGACTCAGGGGGCAGCATGAGAGCATCAGTACAGGCCTACCCATTCCTTACACTCGTCCCAGGGCACCTGCCACTGCCCACTGCAGGATGTGATACCAGGCTAGATGATAATTACAGAGTGAAATGTCAGCTCGTTCACAGGAGCATCATTACCCATTAGCTAATTAGGCATTAGCCATTCCAGCACTGCTGTTAGCTGCTTTTTAAAAAGCCACTGGATATTAGCAGAGAGAAATACTTTGAAATTGCACTTATGATATTTGGGTTGAAAGAGCAGGGAGTCCTCTGATGCATTCAGCAGGTCAGAAAGCACAAATACCTTTTTTCCCAGCTCAGAGGTGAGGAAAGGAGGAAATACTGCACATATCTGAATGTGTCCTCTAGAAAGGGACATGATTTCACCTGGGCAGGGATGTGAACTCGCAGTGACTCGGGTCCCACGCAGTAATGGTAACAGGACCAGTGAGAAGTTTGGCAGGGACACTGTGCTTGACTGAGATCCACATTTAAGTTTCAGTTTATGTCTTTCACTGTGGGAAAGTCTGTTTTCTGGCCATAACTATGAGTTTTAACTTAAAAACCTGAACCTGTGAAGACTGAAATGGCTTTTGGTTGTTGTTCTAAACCTTCTCCCAGTACTCTCAGGATCATGGTTCAGCTTTCCTGGGGGAGAAGTCCATGGCAGCTCAGCAGGACCCTCGTCCTGGCAAGGGCATTTTGCTGTTGGTAATTCCACAGTAAAACTCTGCTTCCTCTTCCCTCTGAGTAGCCTGAACATGACAGTTCACAGGAGACTTTGTGGTTTCCTGCCTGTCTTGTACTGCACAGAAACTTCTGTGGATTTGCTCTGCAACTCCCTGAAAGGAAAGCCAGCAAAGATGGATGGGCGTGGAGGGAACCTGGGAGGGATGTTCTGGCTGGGTTTCAGCCCTGGGCTGCAGACTAACTAACCTATTCCCACCAACACCAGATGCCTCTGAGCAAGAACTACCTGGGACCACTCTCACTGCTTTTTTGCTTCAAACATCAGCTACCAAAGCTCAGATCTGCCAAGGGATGCTGCCACATCTTCCTTCTCTGCTTTCACAGAAAGACAATAGGGCAGGAGGGAGACTTTCCTTCCAGTGTGTAGAGGAGAGAATAGATGTGGTTGGTGGAAGGTGGCTCTTCTCACAACAGAATGGGGATAAGGAGCAGATCCATATTTATACAGACTTGTCATCTATATGTAAACCTGGGGAATAAAGAGCAATTTTATGTACATTATGTAAGGGAGCCATGTTCTCCTTTTAAATGAAGCAAAGATTAAATTGGTCCCAATAGGATGGCTCTTAATTCCTTCCATTTATACATTCTTGTTTTATTATGCTTATGTGATAGCAGCACTTTGTAAGGGAGACTGAACAGATAATGTAATCAAAGAAGGTCCAGAGGAGTGATTTGCCTGAGTTATCAATATTTCAAGTGCTACTTCCTGGGTTATTTTCCTTATATTATTCCATCACTTGGCATTTCAGCTCAGTGTTTAACAAGAGTCTGGGAGAAGCCTCTGCTCTTCTACCTGCCCCCAACAGTGAACGAGCCCTCTCCTGGCTGCCTCCTGACAACCCCACTCGCTCCAGGCCCAGCACACACAGTTCCAGTCTGTACCTTTGTGCCTCTCAACCTGCAGTTAAGAGGGAAATATGTCCAGGCACCTCTCTCACCTTACAGGAGGGAGAAAACTTACCAGTGATGCAAGGACAGTACAAGCAGGTTTACCAGTGATACTGAGCACTAATGAAACCCACCAGCTGCTCTGAGCTCACTGATATTCAAAATCCAGAATGTCCCACACCATCTGCTACTGATGGTCCTGGCCCTGAGGCCATGATGAGCTCCAGCTGCCTGTGGGCCACAGTACAGCAGATATTTGTGCACGTGGGGGGCAGAGAGAGTTAAAAATGGAAAGCCACGGGCATTTTTTGTCATGAGGGTGGTGGAACGCTGGCACAGGTTGCCTAGAGAGATGGTGGATGCCCATCCCTGGCCACATTCAAGGTCAGTCTGGATGGAGCTCTGAGCAAACTGATCTAGATGATGTCCCTGCTCACTGCAGGAAGTAGATGGTGTCTAAAGATCCTTTCCACACAAACCATTCTGTGATACTTTGAAAAGTGGCCAGCTGGAGTCAAGTTCCAAGTCTGGAAACTGAGGAAGATGCTGTGTGAGAGGGATGTGTGCTGGCTTAGTGGTCTCATGAGGCTTTTCCAGCTCCTTCAGCATGCAACAGCCAAGGCTTTGGAGGGAGAAACTAAGGATGTGAGTCCTTATTCCCAGCTTTTTGGCTGTGATACCTTTGCTTTGCAAATGGTGTTTTTAAAGCTAGAAGGTATCTGGAAAAACTGTTGAGAATGAATTCACAGCAATTTAGGGAGGTAAATGGTCTGTGGCAGGTATTGCAGGAGTGTTGCATGGCAGCACAGTGTGACAGTGCTGCAGAGTAAGCCCAAAGAAGGGGCAGAAGGTGGAATTGGCTGTAAACAGGAGTATTGGTGTGGCTGAACCTCCCTGGGAGGGCAGGGAGGTGAGGGGAGGTGAATCTCATGCTTTGAGTTGGTGCCTCATGAACTCCCAGGACAGAGATGCACTGAGCAAAAACAGCTCCTTGGCCCAGGGGTTGTTTCCAGCACAGGGATAGGGGAGCTCAGAAGGGACAGGTGAGCTCAGAAGGGAGAGGTGAAGCAGTGGTGTGTCAGCTCCAGACACATCAGGCAGCCCCACAGCCGTGGTGGCCACACGGCCACAGTTGGACCCCGAGCCCCCAGCTGAGCCCGTGTGAATGAAGACTAAACTACAGAGGGCCAATGTCCCTGTCCACACCACGGGCCATGCACTACACCCAAGAGGTGTCAGGATGTCCTGCACCACATTTCTGTACCTGGGCACAACCTACAAAACTCCAGCCTTTGGAGCAAAGCCAAACTGAGCAGCTGCCAGGGTTGGGGTTGAAGCACAAGCCTTGCTCTTCCTTTGCTACTGAAGCCCGTCTTTTGGTGGGTGAAAATATCTGTGGTTTCTCCACAAATTAGCTTTGCTGAACTAGATATGGCCTAGAAGAGGGGAGAAACCTCTGTTGCCTGTGGATTTGTCCCAGGGTGCTGCAGATGGCTCAAACCCATGGGCAGTGCTGATGCAGACACCAGCAGTAGGTTTAAGCATCAAGTGAGGGCAGCTCTGCCCCAGCCTGGTACCACAGATTCCAGGCATGAAATATAGAGCCAGGAAAATTCCCTCTTCTCTGAAGGAAATTCAGAATAAAATACAAGGGCATCTTTTTCTTTTTTTCTTTTTCTTTTTCTTTTTCTTTTTCTTTTTCTTTTTCTTTTTCTTTTTCTTTTTCTTTTTCTTTTTCTTTTTCTTTTTCTTTTTCTTTTTCTTTTTTCTTTTTCTTTTTCTTTTTCTTTTTCTTTTTTTTTTCCTGGTTCAGCTCCAGCAGCATTCCTGATGTTGTGCTAGGAGGAGCCTTTGACCCCAAGTGATTCCGCAGCTAATCGAAGTGTGTTGTCCACTCAGGGGCACTTAGCCTGGCTGTGCAGCACTGAATTTTACTGAGAGAGTGTGTGTGTTAAATACTTTCCTCAGCAAATGTGTGCATGGCTGTGTATATGTTCACTTTCACAGTTATCACTCTATACTTAATAGGATTACAGAGATCTGCAGACAAATGAGCATATCCCTCTATAGCCTTATCATTGGTTGATAAGTAAAAGCCTAAAGATTGCTGAGACAATTATGTTTTGATATTCATCTTAACACTTGCTGAGGAGACAAAATGAATAAATTGCTTTTCGGCACCGCAGGCAAGAGCCCCCGACACCTGCGGCTCAGATCCTGCCCTTGCCTGGCTGGCTGTTGGATCAGCACCCTGTCCTGTGCTGCAGGGTCAGCAGGGAGCTCTGCTCACCTCCCCAGTCTCTGCAAGGTGGGCACACCCAGCCCATCGCCACAGCAGCTCTCAGGGGTCTTCCCAAACCTGCTGCTGTCACCCTGGTTTCCACAAGGGCACTGAGGCACAGGGCAGGATTGCAGCTTGCTGGTCCCATGGACCAGCCCTTGGAAAAGTGGAGCCCAGACCTGTCTCTCTCTGGTCTCAGGTTCACAGCTCCATCGACTGCCCAGCTGGCTCCAGTGATGCTCCCTTGCTCCATCCTGCCCCAAGGCTGAGCTCAGGCTCATTTCATGGCACAAATGCAGCAAATCTCACCTGCCCTTCTCTGGATGGGGTTCATTTCCTCCTGGATCCCAGGGCAGGAGCAGCACCACAGACCCAGCCTGGCACTGGCTCCCCACACATCTGCAGAGGCTGAAGGAACGACCAGTTCAGTGCTGGTGATCAGCCTGCACCGGTGGCCTCACTGCTGGCTGTGGCAACACAAAAAAGAGGGATTTTTATAGCTCTTCTCTCAGTATGGGGCAGGGGGGAGGGGAATTGGAGCAGACAGAAGAGCCTTGCTGGAAGGGAATATTCCCAGCCTCTGGTGTCCTGTGCTTTTTGGCCATATCCTTGTGCTAATCTGGAAGAGTTTTCTGGAGATATTGAAAACAGCTGCCCCTATAATTAGAGTTGGGAATGTTTGCATTACCAAGAGTGTCAAATTGCTTTATTACAACAAAAACAGGAGACACTTTGATCCAGAAAATTGGATGACTTCAACTTTGTATGAAGTTGGAGCTCTCCTCAGTATCTGAGAAACAAAGCAGAGGAAAATGAAGCAGGAGATGCTCCTAGCTGTGGGTGTGGGCACTCAGGAGTGAGCTGTGCAGCACGAGTCAGCGTGGTGCTGCACACTGTGAGCGGAGGTCAATGCCAAGCAATCTGGTCAAAGTGGAAAATTTACACCTGAATAAATTGTAAAACAATAGTGTGCATTGGAAACAACATCGGCATTTTTCAAAAATAATTGATTTTGTCATAAGTCCTTTTTTATATAGGTGAAATGCCATTGAAAGCTCTCCAGCTTTCTTTGAGTAATTTCAGTTGAATCCAAACCCTCGTTTTTCTAGTGGGAACCATTCCAGAAAGGACTGTGTGATGGTTTGCAGAAGCTTCCCTGGAGGGCAGCCTGCAACCCAAACCGTGCGTGGCTGGGGTGGACCTGTGTCCACAAGGAGCAGGAACAGCTCACCTTGTGTTGTTATGGAGCTTGGGCCAGGATCTGCAGCTCTGGCTCAGTGCAGGGGCTGCAGGGAGCCCTCCTTTCCAGGGGAACGTCCTCCAGAGCCAGAAGGTGCAGCCACAGCTGGTCTGGGGCATGGCTTGCAGGAGGGCTGTCCCCAGGAGCAGAGCTGGGCTCAGCTGCACTGCTCCCTGTGTGAGCAAGCTGCCTTGAGCTTGAATCTCTAATCTCTTCTTATCTCTACATCCTTATTCCAGACAAGCTTTTCCTCCTAACGGGGTGTAAAGAAAGCAGGGGGATCTGCTTGCCATTACCTGCATTGAAATAACACTGGAGGGTTGTCATCTTTAAATCCCACCAGGCAGATGCTTTTGTAACATCTTAAACCTAACCAATGAACCCAGAATCAACCTCCCAAATAGAAAAAGGAGATAAAAGATTCATCCTTCCACATATTTTAACAGTAGGAGAGCAGTGATATTTCAAAGGCAAGACAGACATCCTGGAGGTGAAGGCAAAGGACGCGTGGGAAGCACAGAAAGGATGCAGACTCTAAAGGTGAACAGGAGGGCATCTGTGCTCAGCACTGTGAATGCTTCGGTCACAAGATGAGACCTCTTGACTCCGCACTGAAGTGGAATTGCACATTTCTGGCTCTTATTTACTCTGCAAACAGAAAGCAAAAACTCCAGCCACGCTCTCTTTCCAGGGATCACTGCCAGGATGTGCTGCAGCAGAGAGGGGCTTTGAATGTCCTGGCAGGTTGGCCAGTACACAGGCAGCTCTTACCCACCTTTAGAAGACAGTTTCAGGTGGAGTGAACAGCTCTGTGTTTGAAAATGTTTTCATAAAACAAGCAGTCAGTGATTTACCAGGAGCTGAGATGGATTTAGCCTCCAACAGCTCCCAGTGCAGCTGCAGCTGTACAGCCTGGCACAGCATGGGCTGGGGCTGGCCAGGTAAAACAAGCTCCATCCTTTAAACAGAGCCCCCGTGTTCAGAAGGTTAGGAAATACTGTGTAAACACAGGAAATGTGGCACCTTCCATCCCAAGAACCCCACCTCCCCCTGCAATGTCTGTGTATACCCGTGTTTGTATGGTAATGACATGTAAATCAGCAAAACCACCAAGAAGCAGGTAGAGTGCTTGTGAAAGGTATTATTTTTCTCTTATTAGATTTGCTTGGATTTCCTCTCTTTCTTCTTCTTTTGGTTCCCATCCACTCACAAGGTGTGTTAGCCAGCTCTGCCAGGGGCTTTCCAGAGAAGCTGCTCCATGTAGTGCCACTGGCTTCAGTGGAAACAGGGGTGACTCTACATTTCCTTTCAGCCAAACAAAACAACATAAAGAAGACATTAAATTCCTTTTCTATAAGGCATTAGATAAGGTATATACCAGGTGAAGAAGGCTTTTTTTTGTTTGCATGTTATTTTAATTATAATTGGAGTAAGAAAGAGCAGGCAGCGAGCACCAAGCCTGAGCCTGGTAGGCAGGAGATGCTACATGGAAAAAGGTCAAGGTATGTCCTTGGGACATGGGTTCATGTTGTACCTTCAATGCCTGAGAGCTGTATTATTTAAAAAAAAAATCAAAAATTATCTTTAACATATTGCATAGGTTGCACATCCCTCTCCTCAGTCTTCTCCACGGACATGGAGCCACCAGCCAAGGCAGGGCCAAAGTCCCACTGAAGAAGATATTGCTTCTCCTTGGGTGTTGCTGAGCTGAAGCTGCTGTCACACAACACCTTGGGCACAAAATATTGACACAGCTTTATCCAATAACACTTTGAACCCGTGGGACAAAAATCTGTCAACAGCTGCTAAATGTGATGGCATTACCTCTGTCTCTGGAGGTGGGAAGTTGTGGATCACCATATGTGGAAACACAATGCATGGAATCTGTCCATATGGGCTTGCCCTGGATTCATAGTCTCTTTTATATTCTTGCTCTTAGTCACTGTCCAGAATTGGATATTATACAGACTTCTGGTCCTTCCTATCATGCTGAAGGCAGGAGGGAATGGAATGGCCACCTCCTCATGCCCTTAGCAAAGCAGCCTGGGTGTGATGGAGCAAAACTAACCCAGATGAGAGCAAGGCAGTAGCCTTGGGGAGACCCTGGCACAGGCTGCCCAGAGAAGCTGTGGCTGCCTCATCCCTGGAGGTGTCCAAGGCCAGGTTGGACAGGGTTTGGAGCAACCTGGGCTAGTGGAAGGTGACCCTTCCCATGGGAGGAGGTGGAACTGGATGGGCTTTAAGGTCACTTCCACTCTGTGATTCTGTGAAGAGCATTTCCACTCGAGCCCAGCACAGGGGGCTGAAGGGTCCAGGGCAGTCCAGCCACTGTTGGTCTCACTTGGGTGAAGTGCACTTGAGATGAGCTTCCATCTCACTTGGTGCAGCAGAGCTGTAGATTTCCGTGAGCACAGATTCCCAGGGGGATACATATGTTATTAAGGGAACAAACTGATGTGCTAGTAGGCTGTTTTTCTTTTTCTTTTTTTTTTTTTTTTAAGCTCTATATGAGAGGCAATTTAGAAAAAACAGCTATTGAAGGTTTTTAATTCAAGTAGGAATGTGTCTTCAGCTGGGGCAAATGATTGCCTCTTCCCTAAGGGAATAAGCTGTCTTCCAAAGCACCATTCAGTGCTGAAATGGCCTGCTCCCTTTGGGGCAAAACACTGCATTTTAACTAAAAGGGGTTTGTATACAAACAAGACTTAATGCATCCCAACCCGAAGTTCCCCTTCTCCCTGCTCCATCAGCACGTGCTTCCAGGACCCTGATTCACAGCCAGTGGTGAGTAACAGTGGGTCCCCAGGTCTGTGCAGGTTCAAAACTGGGATGTGGTGATGAGGAGCCAGGCCTGGGCGTGCTCTGAGGCACACAAAGGCAGGGAAATATCAACACCAGCACGTTCAGCCAAATTAAAAGGGGGGTGAGTGAAAGGCAGCGGAATTGCATCCCCTCCCTCCCTCCCTCGCGGCGGGGGGCCAGGGCTGCTATCTCTGCACAAAAAGGCAGCATAACAGACAATTAATTAGCAGCAGGACTGGCTGCATGGCAAAGACACACCATGCACCATATTTGCATGCAAATATCCTGTGGGTAGGGAGGATTGGAGGGGGCTGGCAGGAAATGATGGCTGGGAGGGTTTAACCTTGGATATTGCAGAAGGCGTTGCTGCCGCTTATTTTGACACATGTGTGGGTCAGCCAGACCACGGAGGAGAATAATTAGGGAGGGAAAGGAATGCAAACTCTTATTATTGAAGATACCTGGGGGCTAACGGCATGAATACATTTGTTATAATTGACCCATGGCCCGATGATGATAATTCCTCTGTAGAGATGGCCACTTAATCTACGCCGTGTGCCAACATGGATGTGCGAAATAATTGCAGCCTGGGCTCCATCTCCTTTCCACTCTTCTGCAGAATAGCTAATTTATGACAGAAAATAGTGACTAATGTTAGAATAAACAATATTATGACTCAAGTGACTTATGAGTGCTGCAGATATGATGCACATTTAATAGGACATGACTTATCCAGACATGTAATTCTTTTTCTGAGCAGACTAAAGTAAGTGTGGCAGAAATGCCAGAAACAGCTTTGCAATTGGAATATGCAATTTAAAATAAGTAAAGATTACTCCCAGGTAGTTTATTGCTTTAACTACATCAAGGCAGGTCCCTGTAGCAGACTGCATAATGACTCTCATTTCATTTTTGGTTTGTGTCAAATATCTTCAGTTAGTTTTGCTTTATTGGCTTCATGCAATTTATTGCAGCACTAGAATGTGATTGTAATGCAACTAGTATTTTAGTTTTATCTTCCACTGGTAATTTTTCTTCTTTATGAGGCCTATACTGTCTGTATTAATAAAAGCCATAGAAATTATACAGCGTGGAACCATGTTTTAGTAAGTGCCAGTTTGCTATAGGAGAGCTGAACTAGTATCACCATTTTCCAGCCCAAAGGAAGACAGACCAGCACAGGCTGGCACGGGGTGCCACGACGCTGAGTGGCACCTCCTGCATTTGCTACTGGTTTGAAAGATGACTCCAGCACTCCTGTTTGTCAGAAGGGAGCATGGAGTGAATTCATCTCACTAAACAGCAGCTGCTTCTCCAGCATGTCAATGATTCGAAGGCTCAAAACCACCAGAGTGAGTCCAGCCTTGAGGGGTTTTGTGCAGTCAGGTGGGGCCCTCAGGCTCTGAGCAGACCCTTCTGCAAGAGACTCTGAGCCCAGAGCAAGTGCTCTGCTTTCCTTGCTTAACCTTAGTGTGTCTAGTGACACCTCTCTGAAAAACTCACAGGACCTTAGGAAGTTTGGGGGTGCTGAGTAATTCAGCCAAGCAGCTTGGTGGTACAATTTTGACTATATGTGACTCTCAGCAAATATTTATAGTGCACAATTTCTGCTGCACTTCTGACATTACTTATCCCTTATACTTTGGGTCTCCTCTTCCTCTCACATATGACCAGACATCTCCCATCCACTACTTCCCTGAGTAATCAAACACCTCTCATTGCCATGCAGGGGGCTCTTGCTCCTCAGCACCAGTGCTTTCCTTCCTGATTTTGGTTTGCTTTGGCCACAGGACAAAGATGCTCTGGGGAGTTCGGGCCAGTCGCAGCATTCACATGGTGCTTGCTGGGATCCCAGCTCACCCCTCCACCAGTAAAACATGCTGAAAAAGGCCCCCAAATAGGAGTGAAAAGGTTTTATGTGTGTGTCAGGGAGCCCACCTGTGCACAAGCCCAAGCTGGCTCCTTGAGAGGTTGGCTTGGGACACAACTCCAGGGACAGGGCTCACAGAGCTGCTGGTAACACCCAGTGGCTGGGGGTTATAGAAACATTTCTAGGAACCAAACATCCAGCTCCCACAGACTCTGAAATGGGAGCTGGGTACCTCATTCCCTTAGGCTTTCTTAAATTTGCAGGCAAAAAATATCCAGTGTATACAGGGGGTGGAGTTCTGAAAGACTGATTGTGCTTTCTGTGAAATGAATTTCCTTTAAAGCTGCATTTATTGCACTCCATGGCCCCCATTAATCAGAAAGTTATATCTGGCCTTCACATTATGGTGAGAGAAGAATGTGAAATATTCCTAAGCTGCAAAATTACTCAGGACTGGGGTTTTCTTCCCCCCGTTTGCATTTGATTTCAGTGTGGAAAATAAGTCACTTTTTGTTAATGCCTGTCTGAAGCCCAGTTGTGAACTTGGCTTTGTGTAAGGGGCAGGGGCACTCCCATCTGCTCCAGCACAGCCTTGGGCGGCCCTGTCCTGCCACAGGGTGATCAGTCCTGCTGCCTTTCTGGGGGCAGGGGCTGATGGAGAAGTGTGGGAGAGCTGGTCAAGGTGGGGTTATTCCCAAAGAAGGCTGCCTCTACAGCCTTCGGTTGTACCAGAAGCTCTTTTGTAAGAAAGAGGGTGGTTTGACTCTAAAACTCTTGGCTATAATGCAGCCTTGAAGCTTAAAAAATTAAAATCTTCAAGAAGGCTGAAAAAAAAAATCTATTTTCTCATTTGGTTGGATTCAATGTAATAATTTTTATAAGACTGAACATATGAATTTGAAAAAAAAAAAAAAGGAGAGAGGACTTTCTTTTTACATAAACCAGCAACCTACACTCTGTTGGAGCAGGAAATGCTTTCCATGAGGACATACCTGTTTGAGGTGCTCAATGAAGGTTTGTGGGGCCAGAGTTATTTCTTCAGTGAATATATGTGTTCAGAGAGGTCTGATCCCAGCAGGGCCTGCAATAGTAACTACCATGCACACTGTGAGTAATATATCCTTCTGAAAGCACGTGAGTGTTCTGTGCTCTCCCCAAAGCCTCCCACAGACTGGCCATGGCTGGCCAGTGTATTTTGGAGTTGTTAAGTCCTGTACACACAAACATCATATTAACCACTGTTTCCTGGCAAGGGCAAAAAACTGTTGAAACACTGTTGAGCATCTTGACGCTTGGGAGTACATTCCCATGGCTAAGGGAGTTCCTACAGCTTTTCACAGGGGCTTAGATCACTTCTGAACAGGAGCAGGTTTCCACTATAATGTCCCTTTACACCCCTGCAGAGCAGTGACAGCATCTGTTGGTGTGGGTAACTCCATCTTCCTTCCAGTAAAGAAATTATTTTGGTGACATTACTGTGGGTAAATAACAATTCAGTTTTGTAAAGCCTCTCTTTGATGATGCTAAATGAATTCCCAGAGGGTGGATAAACTTTCTCACAATGATGACCATTTGCAGAACAAAGAGGCAATTTTTTTCTCATTTCAATGTTTTCTGACATTTTCCCCCCTGGGGGAATAAATGGACCCATTATTCTACCAGCTTCCCTGGCATTTGCAGAGCCTGGGCGGGGATTCTCCAGTGCCTCCCATCTTCAGGCTCTGCTTTGCTGCTTTGCTGTGACACCCAGCTGGCCTGAGGTGGCATCTGAGTGCACCAGCCTCTTATTTGGGAGCAGCCTCCCAGATTCCTGAGCCCCTGAGCTGAAGCTGCCACAGCTGGGAAGGTATTTAGGTATCTCATTCCAAAAGCCTTCACAGGGAGCTGGGGGCTAAATGCCACCCGGCAGGTGCCAGGGCAGAAGGAGCCCCGTGGGACTTTCACTGGGGGACAGACTCAGCAACCACATGTAGTGAAAAAACACAGTTCACAGAGGAGGGATTATGTTATGGATCACTCCACCAAAAAACCTTCTGCTTTTTAGCCTGATGGCCCCAATCTTCCTGTCATTGTCCAAGCCTGGCAGTGCCAGTCCTGATGGACTGACTATTCCCACCCGCTGCTGGGCAGCGTGGGTAAGGAACCCCAGGAAGAAGGAGGCATGTGCATCCTGAGGCTGATGTTTGCATGTAGACAACAACAGCCCATGGTCACCACTCGTGGCAGCACAACCCCAGCACTGTCACGTTGCATAAATCTCTGATGCACTCCTGGTTTCTGCTTGCTCTGAGAGCAGCTGAGATTAGGAAGGCAGACAGAAGGGGCTGGGAAGAAAACAGTGAATAAGAATAATACATTGGGATGTACTTGGTATGAAGAGAAAGTTGAAAAAATATTTCCTTTTCAATATTGTCTGCTGTACAAGAGCTTCTAGGGAGGGTAAAATCTCACTGCAGATAGGTTATAATCCTTATCAATACAGTAAATGGAACTATCAAACTGAAAAAGATCACATGGCAGTTAAGATAAAGGTTTGACTTGTCCCAGAACCAGGCTTATCAGGATTTAGCAGTAAGTGAGTTTTGTTGCTCAGACTGCATTTAAAAAGTTCATTGATTTGCAGCTAATACCAAGTTGTCATAGTTTCGTGAGTAAGAGCTCGCAGTTTGCAGAATCAAAGCCTTTTCCTAAATCGATAAGAGCAGATTCAGTGAGATTGCTTGAGCCCACTGAGGCAGACAGAGAGGCAACCAGCAAATCTACCCAGGCTGTGACATGAGAGAGCGACCATCCCGGCCCCCGGATCCCCTCAGGGTCTGCACTAAATGCTTTGCAGGAAAGCCAAAAATGCTCACCCTGGCAGCAGATGGGCTGCTGAAAGGGGCACGTCAGTGACCATCAGGCTGCCTGGTGCAAACCTCCTATGAAGTAATTAGCTGATTGATTTTGTCTCTGGTGGACTGAGACACTGTATTTCCTGCACTGCTCCAGTCAATACCATTGGATTTCCACACTGCTGGATGCAGAAATGCACAAGTACAGCCACAGTGGGACTGGAATGGGGGATCCCCACCATGGCTTTCCTGGGCCTCCAGCTCCTCCCTAGGCATCCTGGGGAGTATTCAAAGTCAAGGGAAAGGAGCGTCTGGGCTAGCAGGTTCCTCTTGCTTTTCCTGTGCCTTCATCATTTATTGCACAGACAAGCTCAGGGCTTTAAGCTTCCCAGCTGGCTTTGCAGCTTCCCATGGGAAGGCTCCAAGTGTGCCCCAAGGACCCTATTCCTCCCCACCAGCCCCACCTGGCTTGCACTGCTGCTGCTCCAGTAAGCCAAACCACCCCTGCTCCTCCAACCAGGGCTGCCTTCTGCTTGTTTACTACCTAATTCCCAACCAGCAACATCTTCTGCCCATCTATTATCCCAGTTTCTTGAGGAAACCAGCCTCAGGACACCACATGCTGTGTGTGCCTGCCTCCAGAACTCTTGGCCAATTTCAACTAAATTTGACAGAGAGGTGGGGACACTCACTGACATCAGTTCCTTACATCAGGATAAGGAGGTAGACACACAGAGAAGTGAGATGGCATTAAGATGCTCAGCAAGGGAAAGGCTCCCAACTTCCATTTTTATTAAACTTCAAAGAGTCCCCACAGGAGAAGGTGAAGGGTCACCAGGCTTTGTGCGTTTTATGGCTCATGTAACAGCTTCTTTCTAAATCAATCAGAGCAGAATGCTAGAAAGTGGTGCTCTGGTATTTGATGTCTCTACTTGAAGCCATCCCCAAGCACAAAAATACAACACAAGCACACACAAAAATAGCTCAGAGAGGCACACCAGGGAAGCCCCTGCATGCAGCCAACTCTCCTGCTTGGCAAATTCAGGCAAGGAGGGATGGTGTCTTTATGGCACTGGCTAAATTTGGTTGAATGTGAATTTTAGTCTGTGGTAAAAGTTACTAAAAGATGAACCTATGAGAAGTTATCATGGGGCACCTCATGGGACTACAGAGACAGACTGAGAGAGCTGGGGCTGTCCAGCCTGGAGAAGAGAAGGCTCTGGGGAGACCTTAGAGCCCCTTACAGTGAAAGTCTCTTCCAACCCAGACTCTTCCATGACTCTGTGAATTACCTGAGATGTCAGACAGCTTTCAGACAGGAAAATGCAAAGTAAACCAAGTTTAAGCTTCAGAAAGAGCAAAAGATGGTCTGAATCAGTTTCTAGAGTAGTTGCAGAGACAGGAGATTTTTCCAAGGGGGATTAAACACGTTGCATAACAAACCTTCCCGCAGAGTTTTTGCATTCAGCATCCTCTGGATGAAGCTGGTACCCTGCCCAGCTCCCCTTGAGCCTCCTGCTGGGCTTGGGACTAGTTTCTTGCTATTTGAGGATCTTGTCTGAAGATATGGTGCCTCTTGCTGCCCTGTAGTTACAGAACAAGGCCTTAGTTTCAGCAGGTAACTTGAGCACATGCTTAATTTGAAGCACGTGGTCAGTCCTGTTTCCTGCTCTGCACAGGCTGCTGCCACAAGCTCAGTCAGGCACTGCACACTTCCCTTCTGAATCTCTCCAGTTATCAGTGCACATGCTAATCCCAGTAAGTCCAGGGAACACAAGTGTGTGCTTGATGTGGTGGGCTGGTTCTAAGCATGTGCTGAAGGGCTTTGCTGAGTTGGAAGCTTGAACACCAGGGTTGCTGCAAGGCTATAAATAGTATCATGTTCATCCTGCACACAAAGCAAAGCAAGGATTATAAATCTAAGAGGGAACCCAACTGTACTAAGCTCCATGGTGCAATCTCTCCTTGCCTGAAACTAAATAGCAAATGAATCACAATCCTTTGGAGATCAAGGCAGTCCCAAGATTTGCACGTTTACGATTGTGTTTATGAGCATTATCAGATATGGATGGAAAAGTATTTGCTCTGAGTGATTTGGAGACCCAGGACATAAAGAAAGCAAATCTAAGCACGGTGGGTTCTCAGCTGTGTCCCAGCTTGATTCCCAGAAGACAGGTAAACTTTTCAGATTCCAGTTTTAATCTTGACACAATGCAGAATTATGGCTTTCACAGGGTAGCTGTCTGTCTCTTGCTTTTCTGGGAGATAGTTTAGTTTATAGACTTTGCTGGGATATAGTTTCTGCAGAATAGAACTCCCCTATGCTTCCTTCTTCTCTCTTTTCCCCACCCCTCTTCCTGAACTGCCCTCTCCTTCCATCTCCCCTTCGAGTGAGACAGCCACGATCTCTCCAGTGGAGCACTTTGGGAATCCTTCCTGTGAGCCTTTCTCTCTGGTACAACAAGTTGCATTTGAATCCCTCCAGCCCAACACAACTGAAAACTTAATCTTTCACACAGAGAGATGATTCTTTCCTCGATGAGTCTTTGTCATCTTCTCTCCCTGCCCTGAATGGCAGCAGGGGGACAAAGGAGCCTGGCACGTGCTCCCTGCCAGCCCCACAGTGCCCTCTCTTATGGCTTGGGCTGCTGATCCTCCTCATCATCTATCTGCATTTGTAATTGGTCAGCAGCTCTTGTGACAGGGCGAGCTCTCCAGCTCCTGGCTGTGGCCAGCCCAAGGTGCATCTGGCAGAGAGGCTTTGAATGCTGTGATGCATTTCTTTGGCAATGGGTACTATCATTTTTTGCCTTCTTCCGTGGCCCTCTGGGTCAGCTTTCATTGCCAAAGCTGTTGTGGTAGATAGCTTGAAACCTGCCTGCAAGTTCAGTGGGTTGGTCTGGAGCTTGCCTTTCGACCACAGCAGAAATCATCTATCAGGTGGAATTAGCCAGCGTCAGGATCAGCACAGTCCTGGGACTTACACACTGCTTGGAGAAGGAAATTCCTTCAAATATTGCTTATTGCAGTTCCTGCCTCATCTTCTCTTGCATTTTATTTGCACTGTGATATCTTCCAATGCTTTTTCCTACAGTTTCAGCACCTGCAGCCCTGTTATTCCATGACTGTAACAACTGTTGCAGAGGAAAGCCCACTGCCAGCTCTGGTGGTTGCAGAGAAATTTTAACCTGTCACTGGACTGCACCCTTTGTGTTTGGGGAAAAAAGCACCAGATTTCACCAATCTCACCCAAACCTTAGTGCCTAGGGAAGAAAAGGGTTGAGGGTGATGAGCAAGCAATTCACCATGCTGAGGAAGCCATCAGCCACCTTATTCCAGTGCTGGGGAGATGAGTGACCTGAGTGACACCAGCAGCCCCTACCTGGCTGTGTGGGAGGGAAACCCTCAGCACAGCTGAGCCCAGCACTTACCTACAGTTTCTGAGAGCAGCTGAAGGATGACCCAGTATTGATAAAAACCATCAGATCTGGCAAAGCCACAGGAACCCTTTGCAAATCCAACGAGGATGTGTGGTCAGTTCTGCCTCCTTCTGGCCTAAACCAACCCAAAAGGTGCCCTGTCAGAAGCCACCACAGGGGCTGTTCAGGCCAGGCCAGTGAAGCCATGATGCCCAGGGCTGACATCCAACACCTGGGGAAGACCAGGCAGTGCTGATGGCCAGGGCTGTGGCACATCACTGCACCCTCTGCTCCGCAGCAAACTCCTCCCTTTCACCTGGACAGACAAGTGCATGCCCAGTGAACAGCCATCCACACAGTATTTGGAGCATATTTTGTGTCTGCAAAAAGCAAAATCAATTCTGCAGCTAGCCCAGAGGCTTCCTGACTGCGTCGAAATCTCCCAGCCCCCTTTAAGTGTAATACCCCTCATCAGCTCTCTCTCCACTCTTCGCCTTCCTCATAAAAAAACATTTTCCCTGTGGCAGTGAGAAGAATGTAGCCTATAGATTTATAGCCACAAGGGGAAAAAATTACACTGCCACTACCAAACCACCAGCCTATGAACCCTTTGCAGCAGTGTTTTTCCTTCTGCAGGAGTGGCAGTGCTTCTGCACTAAACCCTCTGCTAGCACGTAGCCTGGGGACACCGTCAGGGCTGGCACTGTCCTGTGCTGGCAGTGGTGGCAGGGGAGTGCCCAGCCCCCATGGTAAGGCTTGGGCTGTGCTGGGGGAAGGAGGGAGCACCCGGGCTCTGCAGGGTTCCAGTGAGTTTGCATTTTCCCAGTCTCGCTCAGAGTCCCGTGTCAGAGTGATGGAGAGGATTGAGCAGCTCTGAAAGCAAAACTTGGGGAAATCTGGCTTTTTTTTTCTAAAGCTTCTTGGTTGGCCCAATGAATTGATTGCCAGAGATAAAACTTGATGAAGAGGCAATGTTTTCCCAGCACAGCACTTGACTCCAAAAAGCAGGAGATGCAATAGATTTTGTTTATGTGCACGTCCCTTGCCTTTTATTTATACGTGCAGTGCTTCGAGCTAATCGCACATTGCCAGGCAGCACAGAGGAGCTGCTTCCTCCTGCACAACCACCGGCTGAAATATGGTTGGAGACAGCACGTGGGAAGGGCCTGGTGCTTGTGGCATCACTGAGAGCTCAGTGTGCCGACAGCAGGTCTGTCCCAAGAGAGAATCCAGAGGTGGGAGCTGTGTGGTGGTTAACAAGAAACAGGAAAGCAGGTGTGCTGTGGCTGAGACCCACTTTAGGGAAGGAAGCAGTTCAAAAGTCAGCATTTTAAACTCCCAGGCTGCAAATGAAGGAGAGGAGAAAATCCAGGAGGGCACTGCTGCCACAGGAGGAGGGGATGGCACAGGTCTGGAGGTGAAAGAACACCCACACTGGGCATGGAGGCAGAAGGGGGATGTCTCAGGACACCCTCCCATGCAGGGTCAGTGGCCAGAAGGTTGTGCTGGTCACAGGTGAAAGGACCTCACACTTGCAGAGCTGGCACTGGACCCTCTGTGTGTGTGTGGATGTGTGTCTGGGTGAATGTGCCCATTCCTAGGTATCTCTTAAGGCTTCCCTAAACTCATCAGAGTTATGCTGAACTGAGAATTATATCATTGGAGTGATTTTTCCAGGGAGCAGAGGATTTGTCCCAGACAGGACCAACCACCACTGATTCCTCCTAAATACCTTTTAAAGGGTTCCAAAGGCTGTCAGTGTGGATCAGGGCTGAGCAGCTTGGTGGCACTCACTAAGCTCTTCCTATCACCCTGTGCCACCACACCCCCTCCAAGTGGGGCATCAGCCTCAGCACGTGGGGAGGAAGGAGGTGCCCATTCACAATCAGCAGCTCCACTGGTAGGGAAGAGATTTACTGACAAATAGTTGTCATTTGCTAACCCTGTGGTGGCAGTCTTTGTTTTCCCTTTCTCCCGGAGGCGCTCTCGAATGCTGAATGCCAGCATCTGTTACAGACCAGGAAACAAGTAAACACTGATATTCCTGGTGGCTTTGAAAGAGCATTTAACTTAGCTCTCTACACTTGCCTTTATCAGGAAAATCACCTCAGGATGTGCTTAGCATGCCTATGAAGATGAGTGTCTGGGAAAAAACAATGTATAGAAGGCAGCCCATTGCTGTAGACAGGCTGGAAAAAAAAAATCCATGAGTCCTCCTGCCAGATGTTGACATTTTGATTTGCATAAAGGTAAACTTTTGAGTCAACAGCATGTCTAATTTTCTAAAACATCCCCAAGAAATAGGGCATGTTCACAGATATTGAGTTTGCATCATTAGCAGTTTTTTCAGACCTGTATCCTGGTGAACTGGCTCAGAGCATCTTTGTTTCTGCTGAGCATCTCCCTGTGACTGTGCAAGGAGGGAAGGCAGCCAAGGGGGTACCCAGGAGGTAACAGAGGGGCAGCAGTGAGTCAGGATGAGTATTGAGACATTTATCCATGGACTGTGGAGGAACTTGTGACTCCCATCCCATGTGGGGACCGTGCCCGAAACAGCCCCAGTTCCAGCACCCTCCACAAAAACCTGCCCTCCCATCTTCTATCCTCTGCAGCAAACTCCAGCTGGCTTTGCCCTTCAGACAAAACCTTGTAGTTAAAACCTCATAAAGAAGCTACAAGACCTGTGAGAGCATCCTTGTGAAGAAACATGGATGTGCTCAGCTCTCAGCTGGGGGAGCCAAGGCCCAGATGAATCACCCCCCCAGCTCCCCCCAGCAGGGGAAAGCAGCCAAGCCCAGAGCAGACAGCCCAGATCCACCTCCCTGTGCCCCAGTGGGGACAGGCACTCCTGGGTCTCCTCACTGAGCTGAAATAAGCTGCAGCAAGATGCCAACACTGAGGGAGAAAATAAGATCTTATGTCAGGCCGATAACTCTTTCCAAGTCAACAGTAAATCCACAGAGTAGGTGGAGGTTTGGGGTTTTGTAGTGCAGTGTTCAGCTTGCTCTAGGATATAAGCCATGCCTAGAGCCAAGAATTCCCACATTTCACTAGACTTTGGGTTTCGGTCTCTGAAGAGGCCAGGACGCTTTGATTCCTTTCAAGCAGGGGCTCAACAGTGCACACAGATAAAACAAAGCTCCTGCATGTTGAGCTGGGGCTGGGGACCCAAACACCAGGGACACACCACAAGTGCCACACGAAGGGAAAGAGTTGTCCCCCTTGACCTGCTGGCTCTGGTCCCCAGCCCAGCCCACCATAGGATGCCCAGTTGGTGTCTCCCTGCCCAGCCCAGGTCTGGAGCAAAGCACAAAGAAAAAAGTTTGTTATTCCTGTTGGAAGAGCAGCTGAAAACAGCAGCTAAGGGACAACCAGACTCTCGTGTGTCTACACAGAACTGAACCAGCTCTTATGGACAGCAGAGCCTGTTCTTCAGTCTGTTCCCCTAACAGAGCTCCAGCACCTGCAGCTGGGCTGGCTCTGAGCAGGGGTGCTGGTATGGGGGGATGGATGGATGCCCAGCAGCACAGGACTCCTGGCACCCCAGAGGAGCTCCCTGCTGGTGTGCCCAGCGTGGTCTCACAAAGAGCTGGAGAGGGGAGACGCGACTGAAATACAAAGCACTATCCCTGCCGTATCAGCCTCAACTCAAATGTGCTACATAAGTGCAAATTGCTGTTATAAATCATAAACATCAAAAGGCCATAAGTGCCTAATAATGGCCTAAGTGGCTAATTTGTTTTATGTGCTACTGGAAGAAGCATCGTAAAGATACGGAACAAAAAATTTCCCTCATTGTGGTTTGGCCTCTGATACCAAGAAAGGCTGGAAGGGGGTGGGAGCAAAGTGCTGCTCTAACAGATATGCAGGAGCATTTCATATCAAAGCCTGTAATTAAAAACAAGGCACAAAGCCTGGCGAGAGCCTGTGCGAGGTGAATGTGGCCGGTGTGGAGGATGACGGGGTGGGACGGGGGGTGTGGGGCAGCTGCTGGAGAGCTGGACATAGATCAACAGCACCATCCCAGATTGTGAGCAAGTTACTCCTGAAAGGAGGTGAGGGGGTGTCATGGCCAGTGGGCTCTGCTCCTGGCACTGGTGCAGTGTGTATATGTGGGGTGCAATGCCCACTGTTGCCCCTTGCTTGGCACCGTGTCTGAAACACCATCCTGAGCTGGGCTGAGGAACAACCTCAGCCTGGCCTGACTCCTCTGCACCTCCTTTGCAGCATGGCAGTCTCCTTTCCCCATCTAAACAACAACTGTGTGGCCTCCATTCGGCTTTTAATTGCTTTGGGCCTTTTGGGGTTACATGGTGCTTTAAAGGCTCTTTCTGGCTGGCTGGCTCTGCTTGTGAAATTAGCCTTGGAGAACCATAAATACCCTAATCCAGCCCTGCTGTGCCCTGCAGATATGTTCCTCATGCAATTCTTATGCTGTTCAGGTCAGAGCTGCTTTTCTGCTCCGTTTGGCCCAGGACAGCTCAGCGTGTTCCACCCACAGCACAGCTGATGCAGTTCTGCTGGAGCAGAGGAGACTCCTGCATGGAACTGTTGAGTCCTGCATGGACCAAGCCCTGTTTAAGGATACAGCACATTCAACTCATCTTCTTGGAGTCCAGAGACCTGATCATGACCCAGCACATCCCAGCTGAAACCCCAGCATCCTGCAAGCCCCAAAGGGCACCTTCTGGCCACCTGTGTGAACTGATTCACTAGGGATGAGCAAAACTAGTTGTTCCTAATAAGGTATCTGACCACTCTCCCCTCTTTTTGCCTCAGTGGATTTCACTTTCTGTAGATATTTTGGCTTTAATTTACAGTAAAATCGTGGTGTCCCTCTATAAGTGCCATGGAAGAATTCCCCCAGGTGTATTTAGTGGAGGCTGGTGGAGGAACACGATTGGAATAATGTGTTTTGCTGTGATGCTGCAGCAAAAATGTGTGATGGCAAGGGAGAAACATCAGCAAGGACCAGGAACCCAGTACTCAGGGTCCCTCCACGTGGCCTTGTATCCCAGATGGATCATGTGGGGACTGTTCCCAGCACAGGGAATTAATTCAGTAATATTTCAACACAGGTACAAATGATTTAGAGTACAAACAGTTCTGCTCTCCTGTAATACATTGCCCTGCACAAAACCCTTGAGGGAAAGGCCCAGGGAATAGTCCTAATTGGTCTGTTCCTCTTCTGATATCTATGATAACATGAAGGAAGAAAAAAATCTCTTTGACCTGAAATGGCATGCCAATAAACAACATTTTAAAAAATAATTTCTTTGATGCTTATCACTTGCAGAGCACATGTTCAGCATGCTTTCCAAACAGGCACCACAGGCTGTGGCTGACGAGATGGGCAGGACCAACTGCAGAGCTTTACTTGTCACCTTGCTGGGGGCACAGGAAAAAACAAATCCAGCTTTTACAGCTGTGGATGAAGGTAAAAGGCACAAAATGACATGCTGGCAAAAACAGCTCTGTGAGCTTTGGAAGTGGCTGAGCAGGCAGAGCTGGGCTCGGCAGCTTTCGTGGCGGTGGCACAGGGAGACTGTGGACACCAAGATGTTGCCTCTGCAGGCAGGTGAGCTGAGAGCCACTGTCCCACAGCTCTGTCTTTGAGAGGATATAACCATGGAAATGGAAATGGAAAGTGGCTTTTCCTCCCCTAGTCCACCCAACAGTGGGAACGAATAGGAGATACAGTGTGTGTCCATGTTGCTCAGTGACAAGCACACCAGGTCTATGATGCCCCCCTGCTCTGGCTCTGGTGGTCCTCAGCCTTTCTCTGGGACAGTTTAAGGCATTAACCAAAAGAAACCTACTCCTCTTTTTGTTTTCTGGGCTGTTTGCTTGTTGCAAAATAAGTCAGGCTGTAGAAGGGGTCTGTTGACCACAGGGTCAGCCTGAAGGGAGCAGAAGAAGATGGACAGTTGTGGAAGGAGAAGGTGGGACCTCACTGTGCACAAAGCAAACCTCTCTTTCCTGAGCAGGAGAAAATGAGACACTTAAGGACATTTGCACGTGATGAGGCAGAGGTGTCTCAGCAAGGATAAGATGGGAAGGAGAGTGAGAGACTTCCTCTGCCCCTGGAGAATGCCAGGCCTGGCTGTGATTTGACTGCTTCCCCACCTTCCTGCAACAGAGCAGTTCATGGGAGAGCTCTACAAACCCAAAGCCAGGGGCAGGTAATGCAGCCCCTGTAAAACGTGCTGCTCCATCAGCAGTGCAGCTCAGCTCCACCTCGGTGCTCTGGCCTGGGGCAAGGCCACTTCCAGGCCTCCTGCTCCCACAGACACTGGAAGGCAAAAGTAGCATCATTTCCCACTCCCTGAAATACTTTACTGAGCAAAATTGATTTTTGTCTGTGCAATCTCAGCTCCTGAAATCTTTACACCATCATTTGATGTTATTTTACTATATTACTAACTGTAAGTAATAAAAACCAAATAACATACTGTATTGCTGCCTTTAAGCAGAAATAGCTAATTATTGATCTGTCTGTTAAATGACAATGTAGACATTGTTTGCTGACAGCAAGAACAAAGCAAGGGTCAGTCCATGGACCCAAGAGCAGTGGTTCTTCCTCCTCTGCACGGGGAGCATCTTTCTCATGGCTGGTTCCAGCTGCAAAGTCATCAGGGGGATCCTCTCTGAGCTGGCTCAGACCACCAGCAGCCTTGCTGGCAGCCTTGCAGGGCTGGAGCAGTTTCTGCGTGCCCATGAACATCTGCTCCAGCTTTCACCAGTGCACTGATACTCCTGGGTTGGAGTTTTAGTGAGTCCTGAGGTGTCCTGTGATGGAGGGGCCAGTGCTTCCTGCTCATCCTTGTCCTGTGTGCCACAAGCCCTGGTGCTACATGATGAAGCAACAGGTAATGAGCTCTTGTTTTAGAAAACTGGCCCTGACCTGTTGTAGGGCTGTTCATAAGGCCTTTATTGAGGTGTACACACACAACCCTACAGAGCTGGTAGACCTACAGAGTTGGATACAAAGAGCTGACTCCACATTCAGTGAAAGTCTCTTGTAAAGACATGCAAAAAAAGAGAATATATAAAGAATAGAGAGATGTGTGGTGTGACTGTCCTGCTTGAAGCCTGGCATTTGCTTGGGGGTAAGTGGGTGCTGGTGGGGAGCTGACCCCACCCCTGCTCTGCTGCAGGAGGACCTTTACTGAGCTGTGGGCTCTTCACACTGGGAGAACCAAGCAGGCCCTGCTGCTGACCACTCTTCCCTTTCCTCTCTTTGTGCTCCTCTTCATCCTTGCTCTGGGTGATAGCTGCCCTTTTCTCTCCCCAGGCCTTCCCATTCATTTTTTAGGCTGCTGATGGTGCCTGACTGCCTCTCCATGCGCTGCTGCTGCTCTCTCTCCACTCCCCATGGTGGCATTTGCTCCACATCCCGGTGGCATTTGCTTCTTCAGTTACTTACTTTTAGGTTAGTAAGTACCATGAAAGCACCATCCAACCTGCCCAACCCTGTGAGCAGCCACAGGAATGAGCTGTCACTAATAAAATTTCATATCAAATGAGATTACCCTTCTCCCCCATTAGGCACACTTCTGGTCCAGGGACAGCAGCAGAGCAGGTCTCCAGCAATTCCTTCAGCCAAAGCCTGCGTTGGGAACTGGCTTTTAAGGATGAGTTCGTTCCAGGCTGTAGCTGATACTTGTGCTTTGAATTCCAGGTACTGAGCAGCACGACTTGGCTGCGGGTTGGGCTGGATTGATAGCTCCTGTCTGCCTGTTTCACATGCAATTGCCTACAAACAGCTACACCCCCCGGCTGTCACAGGTGGCTGTTATTTATGAGTGCCATCCCTGGCAGGTGTGACAGCCCCTCGCTGTCCTGGTGACCTCTGAGGAACCGGGAGGGGCAGATCTGGGTGGGTCTGTGCTTCTGAGTGTTTCTGTGCCCTCCCTTGCCCATCAGTGCAGATCACCTTGGTCATCTGCACAGTAGTTCCCATGTGTCGGCTCTGCTCTGAAGACATGAGCTCTTTTGCTGAGACAAACCTGTGTGCAGTTCAGAGGATCATTTGCTGAGGGAGCAGCTCTGGGAAGCAGCACAGGCAGGGCTGTTCCAGGACAGGCTTTTCCACACCAGTGAGTCCTCCTGCATGAGGCCAGCAGGCAACAAATGCACCCAGTGTCATGACAGATACTGTGACAGTAACCTCCCCTTATCTTAGGCAGTGAAATCTATGCAGGAAAAATTGTTTTAAGGCCACAAAGACACTCCATGGGGCTGAGGGATGCACATGTTCCATGGCATGGCTTGATAACTCCCAGGATGACTAGTTTTGCACAGAGCTGCCATGAGCCATTTGCACCTTTTGACTAGAGAGACAGGGGCTGTTCCTTGGGGTAGATGGAGGCTGGTTTGCTGGCAAAAGGCTTCGAGGATCCAATTTCAAGTGCTTTCAGCGCCTGCCAGACTTCACTGCTGAAAGCACAAGGAGGGTTTTTTCACATTTGCATTGTTAAGCTGTGATGCTCTCAGGATGTTACAAAGGATTTCACAGCCAGGTCAGATCCATTCGCTGATCCATCAGCTGCTGGAGAAGATGTGCAGTGACTGACCAAGAAAGGGTGATGCCTGAGGCTGTCAGGAAAAGGGCTCATGCTGCACCTTCCCCTTGCTGCTCCTGCTTCTGCCCTGCTGGCAGCATCTCCCACTTGGCAGCTCCGGGGCAGGATCCTGAGCAGGGTGTTTAGCAGCTGCCATGGGGCAGTCATTGCTCTGACCTGTTCCTTTGGATTGCACAGCAGTGGATTTAGAGTTCGGACATTTGTGTGTTCTGTGAATGATCCAGACTGGAATTGCCAAGAGCATTCAGTGTGTCCATGGGGTTGGAGCTGTCAAAAGAAATTGTTTACCTGCCTGTGCTTTCTCTTTGGACAGGGCAAAGATCTGGTTCTCCTTCTTCAACTTATGGGTAAAAATCTGACTTTTCATTATCTGTGACTTGTAAGAAGAAAATACACATACTGATCGTGGTCCAAAGCTATGTCCCTCTGGACTGCAGCCTCAGCCAGTTCCATCAGCCACAGAGAGCTGTTACTCCCTTGGCCCTCCTTGGTTGAGTGACCTCCAGCTACAATCCTGGTGTCCACGAGGAGCTGTTCAAGGCATGGCAGCTTTCCCTCCAAATCGTTCTTTTTGGTTGGCCATCGGGTTCACGCTGGGCTGGAGGGTCACTTTGCATTAGGGGTCCTTGGATGATCCCACCTGAGTCTTCATGCTCTCCTTAACTGCAGGGTGTGCCTCATGCTCTGATTTGTCAGCCTCGTGGCCAAACTCCAGCTGAGTACTTTATCCTGCTTACCTGGAAACAGGAAAATAATCCCAAGGATTTGCTCTTGCCTTGCTGGTGATTACTGGGCGTTAGGCTGTGGGGTGGCTAAAAGGTTTCTGTTGTATTTGGAGTTGGAGTGATGTTTTAGTGCCAGGCTGACAGCTCCTGCCTCCCAAAGCAAGCTGACCCATGAAAGGTGCTGCCATAGCATCTCTCATGGCCTTTGCTGTGGGTCAGCATCACTGCTATGGGGGGGGTTTACTCACAAAATCAGAACTTGCAGTCTCAGGGGAGGCCCACAGGTCTGAGGACGGAGCCATGTCGGTGGAAAGCAGGGAGGGGATATTACACCTTTATTGCCACAAGACATTCAATGCATCAGCTCCTCGTTGCAGTGGGAAAGAAGGGTTAAAAATGTGGGAGTGGGGGAAAGGTCAAATATGTAAAGCCACTTTTATGTACTTAGGAGAAGAGTGGTAACAGGAGAGCTGTTAAAAATTTTTATAGCTGGCACCAAACAACACTGGTGTTAAAATCATGGAACTGTTTAATAGCAAGTGGAGGTGTACATTAGTTAATTAGAGGCACGCTAACAGCGAGGCCAATTGAGAGATATTATTTTAGTATTTTTTCCAGAGGGCATATCAAGTCTACTCACGAATTAATAAACAGATTGTAAAGTCTAAGCAAGCATATTAGGGAAGTGTGTGTGTGTGTACTGGGTCTATAGACTGGGGCTATGCACACTTGTTTATTTGTTGCCATTGCATTTGAAATATGTTCCTTGTTTTCCATGTAGACCTCAGTGGAAGAATTATAGCATATTGGGTTTTTCCAAAGACTCTAATTAAGATCTTCAGAGTTGATGTTGTTTACTGAAAAAATACAGCACAAATGAGACCTAAAACACCAGCATCCAAGTTAACCCATGAGTGCCAAGGCAGCCAAGGTGGATTGGCTGTCCCCTCAGAGCCTGCCTTTGGTGCACGTTAAGAGAAAGCAAATCACTCAATTCACTTGACCCTCTGACTTTCGACTCTCATCAAAAAGCCATTTTAAGAACCAATAAAAGCTGTCTACACAGTCAAATACCTACCTCTGGCCTCTCTTAGCTGCTGTTAGAGGTAGTTACATCGTGAGTAAGTGTCATCTTCTCAGCTGACACAAACCCCCAGGCTGCTCAGTGGTAGGACAGACCATGGCCTTTCGGCAAGGAGGGACCATCCTGTCTGTAAAATGAGGTTTCCTCGTAATTGGAGCTGGTAGGTTTGCTCTGGCAGCACGAGGACAGCACTAAGCAGTAGCCTTTTAAGCCTGAGCAAGGCTACACTCCATTAGGCGTTTTCCTAACCTTTTTTTTTTTTTTTTTCCCTAACACTGGTTTGATTCCTTTTTTAAAATCCACTCGTGCACCTTCTTTAATACACAGTTGCCACGTTGCTTTCTGCGGGAAGACAAGCTGTCCAACTTAATCCATTGCTGAGCCCTGCATTACAAAAACCGCATGGTGTTTCATGCCTCATTAGCAGGCAGGGAGCTTCCAGGCTGGAGTCACTGCATGTCTCCAGCTCTCCTGACTTCCTTCCTCCACTCTGCTTTCCTATTTTACATTTTAATAAGAACAGCAATGACAAATTATGGCAAAAAGTCTGCCCTTAGTGGGTATCTCAGTGCACTTGGCTTCCCCCAGCAAGTGCAGGCTTGCACCTCTACCCAGCACTGCCACGTCTGCCAGAGCACTCCTCCATCCCAGAGAGCTCATCCCAGCACAAACCCTTCCCCTCCTCACACACTGTCCCACCCAGGCTGGAGGGAAAGACCAATGGATTGCACCTGGCAGGACAGACACGGTGGATGGCAGACCTTGTCTCTTTTCCTTGGCTGGGGGCAGCCCCACAAGCAAGGCAAGAAATGAAGATGATAAATGAAGGATGCAGAACTGAAAACACTCTTCCTGTGTGTCTATTGATCTTCCAGCAAAGGTCTCATTCCTGACATTTCAAATAGATAGTTTTAATGCAGTGGCCCTCCCTGGGCTCCAGTTAAGCAATTTAGCTCACAGGGATTCACAAAACCACTGTCTGCATCCTCAGCCCAAACAGTTCCAATACCAAACACCTGCTTGGCAAATGCTCTTGGAGAAAGGCTGCTGGAGCCATGGGCACTTGCCACCCCATGAGGAGAACAGGGCTGAGCTGATGCCAGGAGAGATTTCTCTGTGTGCAACTGGAAGATGATCCAGGAGATCATTGTGCCATCTGGAGCTTCCCAGAACTTCCTGTCCAGGGAGACACAGGCAGCATCACTAACCACACACCCCAGCAGACTTTTACTCCAAGTCAAACTCCCAAAGCCTTGCTTTGGTGGGGCATAAGGTGGGCTGAGCTCAGCCTGATGCCAGCCCTGGCAAAGCATGGACAGATACAGCTCCTGGCCTTTGGCTTCGTGAGTGAGACAGAGAAACCCAGGATTTGGTTACCACATGTTGAGATTACTTTTAAAAACTGCCATTTTTCTTTTAGAAGAGAAGTATTTTATTACTTTCAACCTGGGACCTGGAACTAATTCTACATGTGTGGTTCCAATTAACCATTAATTTACCCCTATTAACTACCGATGCTTATGGGTTTATTTTGTATCACCTACATGTTTGTTTTCCCATAATCTGAGCCTAAGAAGCTTGTCAAGAAACTATGAATTAAAGCAATATAAAAATGTCGACAGTTACCTATCTTAGCAACAGCCTCAGGAAGATCTGGAAAAGAATGCATTACAAAATTTATGTATTTTTTTTCTGCACACTAACTGGACTCTTTTTTTTCTTTTTAATAATAAAATCTCCAATTAATTCAAGAAGCTCTGATCTTCCCACCACTTCCTACTGGAGGATTGATCAGGGTAAAACACATTTAATTTCCTAAGGCAGCAGAACCAATGTCTGGGAGGTCTGGGAGCAGCCACTCTTGGAATTTCTCTTCACCCCCCAGGTTTCCAGTCTGCCTGCATATGCACACCACCATTGCCTTAAGGCCAGTTTTCCTGAAGCTCTGCAGGGAATAATCTTCTCCATCCCAGGGCCAATCCTACTATGCCTCAGTGCTGGCACACCCAGTGAGCAGGTCTGAGCCCTGGCTGTCCAAGGGCAGGACTGACTCCAAGGCTCCCCCTGCTCTGTGCCAGCTCAGCCCTATGGACACCAGGAGGAAGGCTCGGAGCTGACACTGCAAACAGAGAAGGCACTTCTCTGCTCTGGGGAGGATCCCAGTGTTCTCGTGTAAACCTGGCTGTGCAAAGGCAGCCCTTCCCCAGCTGGGTGCCCTGACCCTCCTCTGCAGCAGAGCCTCACCCCAAACCTCCTGTTTCTCTGAACGTGGCACTTAGGGATGTGGTTTAGTGGTGGATGTGGCAGTATTTGATTGACTTGGTGATCTTAAATGTATTTTCCAACCTGAATGATTCTCTATGCAGGGCCAATGCTAGCAAAACATCTGTAATGACGCTTCTGGACAAGAAAAGGTTATTTTGTCATTACAGTGAAGGAATGACATAGACTTGTTGGAGTGAGTCCAGAGGAGGCCAGGAAGATGCTTTGAGGGCTGGAGCACCTCTGCTGTGAGCAAAGGCTGAGAGAACTGGGGTTGTTCAGCCTGGAGAAGAGAAGGCTCCAAGGAGACCTTCCAGTACTTAAGGGGGACCTATAAGAAAGATGGGAACGAACTTTTTAGCAGGGCCCGTGTGACAGGACAAGGGGAAATGGGTTTCAGCTGTAAGATGATCAAATTAGATTAGGTATGAGGAAGAATTTCCTGGCTGGGAGGGTAGGGAGGCCCTGGCACAGGTTGCCCAGAGAAGCTGTGGCTGCCCCAGCCCTGGAAGTGTCCAAGGCCAGGTTGGATGGGGCTTGGAGCATCCTGGGTTAGTGGAAGGAGTCCCTGCCCATGGCAGGGGGTGGGACTGGAGGATTTTGAACATCCCTTCCAACCCAAACCATTCTGGGATTCTGTCCTGAAAGATTTAACCACAACAGAAAGCAATGCTGTAACATGTACAGACAGGAATAAAAACGAGAATGGAAAGGTAAAACACCTTGTGTGAAATTCTGTGATTCCTGTTCTGTTGAGGGTCAGGTGAGGTTATCACAATGTTCCCTGCCAGCCAGAAATCAGGTGAAGTACAACCTCCTCCACAAACCTGTGCCTTAAAATACCTACACCTCAGTTATTTATGGGTCTGGTATCCACCTGCCTATAAGTTTTGCCTGACAGCTCGTTTAGCAACATATGGTGTAATATTAAAATGTGCTCCTTCATTTGAACACACCTTTGGGTAACTCTCAGTGTCACTTGGTTGCTTACTGATGTTGCTATAGCATGCAGAGGAGTATGTGGGAAAGATAAACTGGTTCTGGATGTTGCTGTGACTCTGTTTCTGCTCTCACTGGTCCTTGCTGCCATACCAGTTTCATGCTGGTGTAGCTTAGCTAAATTAAACTGAATTGCTCCACTGGATTTTCATTGGCTTACGTCAATCATATCAGCATGGAGGAGATATAAAGGAGTGAAAATCAAGTCCACTTAAAGAAAAAGCAAAGTAAGTATTGCTTTAGGACATGAACTGTTCATAATCTGATGGATATCTTTTATCCTGTGTATTGATCTTTTTCTTGTGAGAACTAACTTGAAGTTAATTTCTGAATTGCCTGACCTCGAGCAGTTAAGTTATTGAAATCTAAAAAGTCACAGTTCAATTAATAAACCAATAGTGGTCAAAATGTTGGATCAATGTATTATTACTTCCTTTACATGAATCTGAATGCAGGAAGCACCCAGCATGAAGGGACAAGGAGGAGCAGGATGTACTGTCCTTGTGGGATAGCAGAGCACATCTCTCCTGGGGCTGTACTGAGGGGGTAGACCAGAGGTGTGGTTATCCTGCTTTTTGAGAACAAAGGAAGGGGAAGAAAGGGGCTCTGGTTGACAGCACTAAGTACCTGCCTGGCAGGAACTGAGAGGTTGTCAGGAAATCAGAGAACCATAGGTCTGGATCAGAAGAGACTTAAAGCTCATCTAGTTCTAACCCCCCTTCCATGGGCAGGGACACCTTCCACTATCCCAGGCTGCTCCAAGCCCTGTCCAACCTGACCTTGAATGCTTCCAGAGATGGAGAAACAGTGCAAGCCAACAGTGATGAAGAACCTGGAGGATGGAGATGAAATACATGCAGGGAGCAAAGACTTGGAGGAGCCCCTGTCCTGTGATTTTGAACAGAACACCATCCCACTGTACCAGAGTTGCAGACAGCACTGTGAAAAATCAGACATCTCATGAGCCACCTCCATCCTGTCATGAGTTTCCAAACCAGTACAATTTCCCCAGGAATTTTGGGCAAAGATGTTGACCAACCTCAAGATAAAACAATCACTAAAGATGAGGGTTGTTTCCTAGAAATTAAAAGAGAGGAGCTTGACTCTCTTACCAGCTGTCAGAGCTGATATTATTGCATGTAGGAGCAGCTTGTATGCAGCATCTCTTTACAAGGGTAGCAGGGAAGCTGGAATGTTGTTATATCAGACTATCAAGTTGTTATGTTGGATTACATATAATGCTATCACAAATGACAGAATGCTTGCCTCCCATCAAAAATTTAAAGAGCAATAGACCTCTTTTCAGCTGTCATTGCTGATAACATTTTATGCACAAGTTTATTCAAGCTCAAATACAGATGCAGGCTGTCAATAAAGCATCCCTGGCAGATTAGGCATCGAGTATATTAAAGCTAACGGGACTAATGTGACTGCACAGCCTAAAGTGACATTTTAAAACCGTGACAGAATGAACCCTTGAAGTTCTCACCACTCGTGTCCGCACGGCACGTTCGCTGCTGGGCTTTATGGAGTGGAAAGCAGAGCACAAGAGATGAGAGAGGCTGAAAACTGCAGAGAGGTCGGTACAGCTTTGCTTCCCAAGAGACAGAGCAGACGTCTCCCCTTCCTCTTCTCTGCTCCTTGCTTCCAGAACAGTGGGCAGGGCAACAAATCATGGCCCTAAATTGACGCAGAGGTGACACAGATTACACATTAGAAAAAGCCCTGGAGGGCAGGAAGGGTTCAGCACTGAGGAGATTGCTGGAGAGAGTCCCACCTCCATCATTACAGAGCTTTAAGAAGGAGTTGGGGAAACATCTGCAAGGAACGAGGAGGGGGGGCTGATTTTGCTTTGGAGACCCAACACTGTTTTCTGCCATTCATTTTCTCCTTCTCAATAACAGCCATGGCTTTCTACTGCCAGCAGAAAGGGGGGGTGAGTGCTTGTGTGCTGGGAAACTGTTTGGGCCAAAAATAGTCTACTGAAATCAATAAGGAGTTGTGGTTTTACAACAGAGGACCTGGTTATGCTCCCTATCCCCCTTCCTACTCTCAAAAGAGGTCTCAGCAGCTGTTGCTGATCTTCTGAGGGGCACAAAATCAGGAGAAAGGCTTTCCCAGGTCTGGGAAAGTGGAGCATGCAAAAAGTTGGATCTGTCCTTTGCAGCTGGCAAATACTCACACGGACAACCCGATCTTCAAGAAAGTCAGTCTGTTCCTGGCAATCTGTACATCACAACTGTGCTGCTCTCGGTGATGAGACACCAGCCTGCACAGCTTGACAGTTCTAGCTAAAATCCAAGTCCATATGCAATGCCTCCCTTCCTGGGGAGGGAAGATGAAGGGCTGCTGAGAGGCTGGAGAGTGTGAGGGTCCACGGGTTCAGCACTGCAATGAAAGGAGCCACGTGGCTTTGGGAGCAGTGGGCAGGGGGACGGCCTCGCAGCCAACACCAGCACCCACACAAGTCTCCATCTCTTGCAGAAGAGAGCTACTCAGAGTAGTGATGGAAAGGAAGGTCACAGAGGTACCAACAGGCTGGAACCAGAGCTCCCCCAAAGAGCACTTGGGGCTCCCCCAAACAGCACTGTTCCTTTAGTCACAGCAGAGACACACAGCGAGACGTGAGCTTGCTCACTCGCACTGGAAACACAAGAGAGGTTATTTCCAAGCTGATCCCCAGTCCCTGGAAAGGTTTGTCAGGGCTGGAGCAACCTGGTCTTGTGGAAGGTGTCCCTGCCCACGGCAGAGGGGTGGGATGAGTTTTAAGGTGCTTTCCAAACCATTCTGTGATTCTGTGATGTTCACAAATGAATGCTGCTGTGGTGGGATTTGTGTAGCATCCTCAAAAGCACAGGAATTTTGGAGCTAACACATCATCCAGATAAATGAAGGATCATCACAAGCAGGGATCCCTGAAGTCACACCTCCCTGCTCCAGAGGGGGGAAAAACGCTTGACAATATTAATATAATCCTTACAAAGATTAAAGGCAGCTCAATGACAGTAACTCAAAAAGATGCATCACCTGGCTATGTTTTGCTTGAGCCAGAAATAAGAACAAAAGAAGGGCTAAACCCTCTCTTTAAGGGTACCTAGGAGAGTTAAGAATGTGGAATCTTTAAAAATAAGCAAAAGCCTTTGCCATATGGCTGTGTCCCATCCAACACATGGAAACCTGGAAGCACGTGAAGAGCCACATATCCAGTACCTGTTGCTGTGGCTGGTGCTGCCTCCAGACAAGGCTTTCCTGTCTCTCAGGCACCTTTGAAGCTGGGGGATTACAAGTGGGAAGAATAAGTCCTCAACTTACTTACACTTTAAAAATCTTTGTGTTTCCAGTAATAACTATCAGTGTGGTAAAATGAGGTGTTTGGTTTCTGAAATGACTCTCCGTGTGTTTCTTTGGCTATTCACTGTCTGTATTCTAGGGGAAAAAATACTTTGAAAAATAATGACAATGTCTCAGAAAATAATGAGTTCCTTCCAGTTAGCTGTTGAGTTGTTTACTGCCATAGCTGAATAATAACAGCACATCAAAGATGACTGCTGTAATTAAAAGATTTCTGAACATAGGTTAACAAATTAGTGCATCATAATGTGCAATTGTCTAATTAGGACAAAAATGCTAGTTCCACGTAAAAGACCAATAAGAAGAAATTATAAGGGAGAAAATAAGAAAGGCAACAGCATTGATACTGCAGAACGTTGGCAAAGATGTTATCTGTAACTTTTTTTGTGGTATCAGTAAGTGCCCAAAGGTATCAGCATTTTTGTGGATTAATTTACTGACAAACTCAATTTGCCATTTGAATCCCACAAGCTGGTTGAGGACTCCCATGAGAAGACTCTAAATTTGTGATAAATGTTTTAAAGCCTTTTTCATTCTTTTAGCACACAGGAGTCCTGCAGGACACCCATGAGAGCTCAGAACCAGGTGTGACAGAGGGAGATGTGGGACATTCCCAGCATCACTGGTGGGCATTGAGGCAGAGCAGGAGAAATCCTAAAATAGTCAAAGCTAAAGGCAAAAGTCCTCTTGAGTGTAGTGGGTTGAGAATTTCATTTGGAGAGATAAAGGCCAGTGTGTCCCTCCACTGAGGGACAGATGGCAGAATGAGTTTGGCTTCGATTCAAGCAGCAGGAGGAACTCCTGTGGTTTCAGGAGAGTTCAGTGCACGGATGCTGAGCTCCCATCAGCATGGGTGTCACTGAGTGCTGACCCCCCCCAGGATCTGCCTTAACACCAGCTAAGCCTCTGGGATGCAGCTCTCTGTGCAGGGGCTGGGCTCAAAACCAAACCCTTCCTCCCTCTGTGCACTTTGCTGTGGGTCCATCAGGGAATGTGGCAGGGCACAGAGGGAGATGCTGAGCGCTCCTGGTCACTGCTTTCCCCTAAAGCAGACGGAGCTCCTGCACAATCCCTGAGGCACAGTTAAGGGCTCTCCAGCCTGGTGTACACACAGGGAGGGTAAAACAGGTCCAGGTGGAGCATTACACACCTCCACAAGGCTCCTCACCCCAATCAGGGGCACGCAGAATTGCAAATCACTGAGCACGCAAAGAAACGTGTGCTCTCATCTGAGAGCAAATGCTTTCAAGGGGCTTGAAAAAACATGTGAGATCAAAAATCCTGGAGTGGTAGCTGCCCCAAGTGGAACTCAGGAGCAACTTGAGTCACACTGGAGGGAAATGATGCACATGGTTAGAAAAGCAACTGTCATTTATCATCTTTATTCCCAGTAATGATGCTGCAAGCCTCCACTCTGTCTTCAGGAAGAGCACACAGCCAACTTCTTCATGAGTTAATAGCAGGGCTTGAACATGCAATCTCCTGCATTCCACCTCCTCTAATGTACCAGATGAGCTTCATTAGCTGGTGGCTGCAGCCGCTTCCTCCCTGCACTCTGACAGCTGCTGGAGAGAGAGACGTGACAAACACTGGGGCAGTGCCCGACCTTGCCTGTGCCAGCAGAACGCTTCACCTCCTTGGGGTTCAGCTGTCTGGGCAACTCAGAAATCAGAGCACAGCTCAAACCCCTGTGAAACTGCTTCAAACACGGCTATTTCTGGTTTCCTCTCCCTGCTCCAGGCTCTTTAAAGGAGCCAGGGCCCCATCACCCTCCTGCAGGATGGGGCTGAGCAGCCTCACCTGTGAGCACGAGCAGCATCAGGGGCTGTGCAGAGGGCCCTGCAGCTGCTCTGAGCATCTGTCAGGGCAGCAAAGATCCTTCACGTGTGTTTTCAGGGTAAGTTCGTCCTGAAGCCAGTAATGTTAGCAAACAAGCACACACATTGATAATCGAGGATTCTAGAAGTCATTTGTTTATGTCTCTGTGTATTTTTATGTACATATGTAAGAGCTGTAGTACATTTTGTTATGCTTTGAGAAACAAGAGGATTTCTGTGAGTTTCTTCTTCCTACCAGTACCACCGAATGGGACAAGAGCTGGGGAAAATGTAAATTTGTCAGAAGGCATTCAGCTTTGTGTTGTCTCAATAGGGCTTTTTTGTTTCCTCTTGATTTGGGAAATAGTAGTTAATCGCTGGCTGATTTTAATTTTAAATAGGCCGTATTGGTAGGACTCGATTCCATAAGAAAGAAAAACATAGCAATTGAACTTTGTGCAACACTTTTGGGCAACAATTGAAACCATAGCAATAAAACAAACACATGAGTGTTTTCACAATCAGAGCATTTAAAAAACAAATGAGCAATAAACAAATCAAATCTCTAATTACCTGACTAAACTGGGATCTGGTGGAAGAAAAAGTCCAACGGTTCATGAGATTGTTCTGCTGGTCAGCTTTGAACATGGAGGCTGATGTCTACGGTAATAAAGGCTCTCTGGTGCTCTAATTAATCACTGTTGTTTCTGCTGCTCCTCTCAGCACCCTTCTCCTGCAGCCCCTGCCTGCAGAGATCACAGGTGGCTGCTGGGGTCACAGATACTGCATCTACCAAGGGGAATATTCAGCGTTGTTTGCAGATATCTCTGTCTTAATCCAGTGCAGTGATGTTTGTTTATGTCCTATCCGAGATGAAGAGTTACATCCTTTGTGAATTGATTCTGGTTTGTGAGTAAACGAGGAAACTTGTAAAGTAAGGCAAAAAATCCTCTATGTTGTGACTAACTGGTTATGGTTGGGGTATTTTTTGGCCATATATACCAATTAAAGGTGATTTATCTTTTTTTTTCCACCTCAACTTTTAGAATGTTTTAGGTATATTTCTCAGTAAATCAATTTGGAGAATATAGTACATATTTTAGCACAAATCAGCTTCCTGTAGGTCGAGAGACTGCCCAAACGACAGAAAGACTGACAGGACAAGATTCAAACAGTCCCTGTAAGCACATGTGCAGCCCTGCAAAGGGTCTTACTCTGTAAAAATCCTGTAATAAATTAGAGAAGCTGCAGACACATAAACAACGCAAAGCCCTTTAGTTTGTGTGACTATATGGTTTATATAACCTTTACTATAAGGGATAGGATGTCCAGAATCCTTGAGCACACTTCCAAATAAGCAAGTAGATGTCTGAAAACGTGGGCTAACTCTAAGCACCCTTGATGAGGACACTAAAAGTTATGCAGGTTCTATAAAACTTAGGGGAGTATAAAGGAGACAGACCCTGTTACAAGTCATTCCTTGTGGATATTGGGAAATCCAGGTGGAAAAGAGCTGCTGGAAATCGTATTTCATAAGTTTTACTGCTCAGGCTTCTGGGTTTTCTATATAGGTCAAAGCTTTTCATAATCGAGAAGCTGAGTCTTAACTGTTTCTTTAGGCTGAATCTAAAAAGGGGTGGAGATGGGGCTGCTCTCAGACCAAGACCCTTCTCAGCTCAGGGGCAACTCAGCACAGAAATCTCTGCCTCAAAGTGTGACCTGATTTCCAGAGGGTTTGTGAGCCCATATGTTTCGATGGGTGCTCAGTACTTCTGGTGCCTTTCAATTTCTAAATATGGACTTGGGAAGCCTAATTTTAACCGTGCACTTTTGGAAAGTGTTGGCAATAGTTTAAAGAGGCTGTGCAGCCCAGCACGCCGTGCTGCAGCAGATTGCTCCCAGTGATTTATATATTCCTGGTGCTCACTGTCTCTGATGCCTTTTCAGAGCCCTCCAGCTGTTGCATTTATGCAGCACTCTTTATCTTGACCTTAGCCCTCGGATTTCTCAGCTATTCTACTCTCTTAACATCTGGGCCTGAAAGGTCAGTAATTTACCTTATGTTTCCCCGCTGTGGGTACCGTTGGGTTGAGTGGGTACATTTTGAAAAATAACACTCTGTTGGTGGGCTGCCTTTGCAAAGGGCTTTCTCCCCTCGGCATCCTTGTGTTACCTTCTCCCACTGCAGCAGCTCTAAGTCATCAAACATCTGCCCTCGAGAGCATTGGAGTGTACTTGTTGGATCCTTCTGTGTTCAAGCAGCACACCAGGTATCCAGTGTGCTGATATTAAATTGCTTTTGCAGCTTGCCTGGAGATTAAGGAAGGGAGCTTTATTTGCACTAACACCCTTTTAATGCATCTCAAAAGACCATAATAAACATCTCCTGGACTGTAAAAGGAAAATGTATATCTAGAGGTTGTGGTAAATTATGAAATGCTGGCATACCTAATAAAAATTCTATATCTCAATAGGTTAACATTTAGTGAAATGTTAGATGATGAGAAACCAGAGCTGGCTTCACTTCAAGCCCAGGTCACTAATGTCACTTGGGGAAATTATGAGAACTTCCATTAACTTTGTACTGGCAGACCTCCCAATCTATCTCACATCTATACGTTTTTAGCACCCGTGAGCAATACAAAGTGTCATTTCTCACATCCCAGAGCCAGGCAACACCGCAGAGCCTCTCTGCATACAAGGAGGCTACTTCAGAAATTAACAGCTCAGATCTCTCACTGATTTTAATAAAGAGCTGTTTGTGGCAAATTTCTTGGTTATAGGAACTGATGACTGCTTTGGGCTTCCTGTCAAAGGCAGCACAGCAGGACAGAGGTTGAAAACATGGGAAAAGAGTGCACGAATGTTAAATCAAACAGATTTTAGACATCTAGGGCCAAATTCAGACAGAGTTTTGAAGTCGCTAAGACTGGTTCACCACACAACCCCTGCACCAGGAGCCTCAGAGACAACAAAGTTAGTGACGGTGCTTTGGGAGGGGGACACTCACAGAACTTTTCAGCTGTTATCTTGATGCACTCTTTTCCCTATTTTCCCCATAAACCCCCTTTTTCCTCCTGCCCATTCCCCTTTACAAACTTGCCGACAGACGAATTGTTTTGGAACTCGAACCAGTTGTTCTGGAAAGGACTTTCCATTAAAGCCTAAGAATTGGAGCTGACTTAAAAGCGGCTGGTAGTATTTTCAGAAAAGAGGTATTTGGCAAGTCTTTAATGTCATGCTTGCCTGGAACTGCTCTCCTCTTTAATTACCTCAGTAAAAATCCTCTGGTTACTCCATTTTATTTGCTTAAACCACTACAGAAAAATAAATGCATACAAACCTGATTAATAAATCCATAGATATGTGCTGTTGTTTACTGCGATGCAGTGGAGCACCAAGTTCCCTGTACATAATTCAAGCCCCTGGCAACAAAGGCATTTGTGAAAGTCCCCTGTTTTGACACAAACTTAAAGGTGGAGTATCCTTGGAGTGAAGCACAGACTGTGGTTTTCAGCTCGTCTTCTCGAGGAAGCCTGGAGGAGGGTATTAATAATTGAAGTTCAAAGCAGTGTCCAGGATTTTTCAGGCTCTCCGCACTCGCAGCCTCCTGGGATGTGTGTACTACAGAGCCTGACCCGTGACTGCTGCGCTGGGAATACAAGTCCCAACAGCCCGAGGTGGGAAGCTGCAGCTGAGCTTTTAACTCTGAAGGCCCCAGCGCTTCAGACAAAAATGGTTACAGCCAAACAAAAGGCAACGACGGCGACCGTGACAGTGAATCATTACAGGCAGGTTTTCACCCCTAAGTCTCAATAAGCAAGCGATCCATGACAGCATCAATCGCGTTCAAACGTGGCTCGTGCTGAGCGATGCCCAAGGACTGCTCAGGCAAACCCTCCCTGTCGTGGCCGGGGAGCAGAGCGGGGGCCACGGCGGCACCCCCAGCCCTCCCACACCGTTCCGGGGGCCCAGAGTGTGAAAAGAGGGAAATATTTCTTTAGCTCGCCAAATTGATGTTCTGACATTTAGCTTTAAGTATCTTCCATTTCCCTCAGTATCTGACCTTTCCCTTTCTCGTGTGGCTCTTGCTCTGCTCTGCAGGCGAAAAAAGCAACACTGGGCCATTATCAGGCTCATCTCGGCAGTCCCGGCCATTAGCGTTAATCATCCCCCTCCAGGCCCCCTGCTCTCCATCCGGCTCCCCTGCATCTCCTCTCGGCGAGGAGGAGCACACGGTGGGAGCCAACACGAGGACACAAGCGATGATCCAGCAACGCCGTGATGAAGGGCCGCTCGTTTCCAGCTGCCAGAGCGAGAGTCCTTCTCTCCAGCAAGAGCAAAGCAAGCCAGGATTAAAACAGGAGACTGAGCGCCGTAGATCATCTCGCTGAAATTTCCCCCAGGACTGATGTGACGACTGCGACGAGATGCACATTAGCACTGCCACGGGCTCCCATCTCCCACAACATGCCTAATGCTTGGCCATTTATCCAGCAGGGCATGCAGGGGATGCACAGCTCTGCTCCAGCAGCCAGGGCAGGCATGGGAGCCGTGCGGGGCTCCGGGCTGGGAATGACAGCACTGCCACGGTGGAGTGGGTTCAGGGGTGCCTGGAGAGTTCACTTAAAAATGGACAGAAAAAGGAGAGAGGGAGGAACGAGCTGAGATAAAGATGCTACGCTGAAGGTAGCAGATAAGAGGGGTGATAAGACGGGGAAGGAAGTTGAATCTAAGTGCAGAAATGCATGCACCAGGAATGCAAATGAGGGGCTGGACTGGATAGAAAACCAACGGGGCTTTATCTGGAGATTGATAAAGGAGAGATTAAAAGAAAAGTTCAAAGGTAAATGTGTGTTGTAGAAAAACAGGGAGCTGTAGGGAGAGAAGACAGTGCTCTGATGTACTGACTCCACCCTCAGCAATGTGAGTTTTCCATGTTGTCTTGGCCAAGAGAAGGAGAGGCACAGAGATGGGGGGTTGTAACAGGGCTGGAAATGACAAAGAAGAATGGGTGTGAGAGCAGCGATGGAAACCAGGCGAGGACACCACTGCTGGAAAGCAAAGGCAATTTTGTCTTGTAACCGTGTGCTCACTCAAGCTTGACAGAGAAAGAAGAGAAAAACACATTCCTGCTGTAAAACTTCACACGTATGTAAATCCCACAGCAAACTCCACGGTGTGGTTTGGGGTGCCCAGGCTCAGCTCCCAGCTCTCCTGAGGGCTCCTTGCTGAGCTTGGGCTGGTTGTTTCTGCTCTCTGCAAACCGCAGGTGATGCCACTGCACTGCCAGCCTTTGCCTCTCTGACCTTTGGTGCTGCTCATCTCCCGGGGCTGTGCTGCTGCATCTGTAGGTAACAGTCCCTCTCTGCTGGCAGGGTTATGAAGACGGTTAAGACTGGAGATGCCATTGGTGCTTTGTGTAAGTCTGGCCCCGGTCCAGTGAAGATAAGCTGGCTTTTGTACTTTTAAATATAATTTTGCCACTGTGTAACGTGTCACAAGTGTGAAGCTTTCGTGGGAGATGAGGTAATGAACTAATGTGGGAACTAATGAAGGTCATCTTGAGAGAGCAGTAAGAATAATGCCTACTGCTGGGAGACTTCTCACCGGGAGCCCTCAGACTTCAGTACTTTCCAGTCTAAATAAGATGTATACTTCCCTGACCTTGTCTTCTCCAATGTAAACCCAGAGCAGGATGTACTTAGAATAAAGATAAATAAGGCCTTACCCAAATAAAACACTAGTCTGCAGAAACAAATCTCCTCCAAGGAAGAGAGGGAATGGAAGCAGAAATTAATGCTACTCTACTGGAAAAACCTTATATGCTACAGCGATGAGGGAATACAATATCTGGTGCAGAGTGCAGTAGTATCAAATGCAACTTAAGGTTGAAGGTGCTGTTGGAAAATCTTGTGAGTGTTACTAATTAAATTATGGAAGAAATAGCATTTAATTTCTCTACCTGAACTTTGTTTTTAAAGATACTGTGGGTTCAACAAAGTGAAGTGCAAGGCTCTATACCTGGGTCACAGCGATCCCAGACACACCAACAGCTTGGGCAGAGAGGTGATGGTGACCAGCCCTGTGGGTGATGGGGGATGAAAAAGTCACCGTGAGCCAGCAGTGAGCACTCACAGCCCAGAAACCACCAGAGTCCTGGGCTGAATCCAAAGGAGCAGGGCCAGCAGGTGGAGGGAGGGGATTCTGCCCCTCTGCTCTGTGAGGCCCCTCCTGGAGCACTGGGGACAGTTCTGGTGCTTCCAACATGGGGCAGGTCCTGTCTGACCAACCTGATCTCCTTTTATGATCAGGTGACCCACCTGGTGGATGAGAGACAGGCTGGGGATGTGTCTGTCTGGACTTCACAAAGCCTTGGACCCCATATCCCACAGCACACTCCTGGAAAAGCTGCAGCCCAGGGCTTGGACAGGGCACTGTGATGGGTTAGGAACTGGCTGGAGGGCACAGAGAGTGGTGGGGATGGGGATGCATCCAGTTGGGATCCAGTCACCAGTGGTGTCCCCAGGGATCAGTGCTGGGCCCAGTTCTGTTTAACATCTTTATCGATGATTTAGATGAGGGGATTGAGTCCATCATTAACAAATGTGCAGACGACATCAAGCTAGGGGGGAGTGTCGATCTGCTGGAAGGCAGGAGGGCTCTGCAGAGGGACCTGGACAAGCTGGATCCATGGTTTGATTCCAAGGGGATGAGGTTCAACAGGCCAAGTGCAGGTCCTGCACTTTGGCCACAACAACCCCGGCAGCCCCAGGGCTGGGGACAGAGTGGCTGGAGAGCAGCCAGGCAGGAAGGGAGCTGGGAGTGTGGAGGGACAGGAGCTGAACAGGAGCCAGAGTGTGCCCAGGGGGCCAGGAGGGCCAAGGGATCCTGGCCTGGCTCAGGAATGGTGCGGCAGCAGGAGCAGGGAAGGGATTCTTGGCCTGCACTCAGAGCTGGGGAGGCCACCCTGGAGTGCTGTGTCCAACTCTGGGCCCTCAGGTCAGGAAGGACATGGAGGGGCTGGAGCAGGGGCAGAGAAGAGCAGGGAGGCTGGGGAAGGGACTGGAGCACAAGTGCTGTGAGGAGAGGCTGAGGGAGCTGGGGTTGTTGAGCCTGGAGAAGAGGAGGCTCAGGGGAGACCTCAGCACTCTCTGCAATCCCTGACAGGAGGTTGTAGCCAGGTAGGGTTGGTCGCTTCTCCCAGGCAGCTCTCAGTAAGACAAGAGGCCATGGTCTCAAGCTGTGCCAGGGGAGGTTTAGGTTGGATATTAGGAAGAAATTCTTTGAGGAGAGGGTAATCAGGCATTGGAATGGGCTGCCCAGGGAAGGGGTGGATTCTCCGTCCCTGTAGGATTTTAAGGTGAAACTGGATGTGGCATCAGTGCCATGGGCTGGGAACTACAGTGGGGTTGGATCAAGGGTTGGATTTGATGATCTCAGAGATCCTTCCCAACCCAGCTGATTCTATGATTCCATGATTCTATGATAAGAAGGACATGGAACTGTTGGAGCAAGTCCAGAGGGGGCCACAAAGGGACTGGAGCACCTCCCCTATGGAGACAGGCTGAGAAAGCTGGGGCTCCTGAGCCTGGAGAACAGAAGATTGTGTGGAGACCTCACATCACCTGCCAGTATCTGAAGGGATCTACAGGGAAGCCAGTGAGGAACCCTTCATCAGGAACTGCGTGACAGGACAAGGATTAATGGGTTCAAACTGAAGGAGGGGAAATTTAGGTTAGATATTAGGGAGAAATTTGTCCCTGTGAGGGTGGTGAGACACTGGCACAAGTTGCCCAGGGAGGTTGTGGATGCCCCAGCCCTGGCAGTGCTCAAAGCTGGATAAGGCCTTGAGCAACCTGGCCTAGTGGGAGGTGTCCCTGCCCATGGCAGGGGGTGGTACAAGATGATCTTTAGGGTCCCTTCCAATCCAAACCATTCTGTGATTCCATGATTCTCCTCAGCACAGCAGAAGGAGGTCAGTGTGCTCCTCTGAGCTGTCCTGTGCAGCACAGCTCTGGGTTAGGGCTGCAGGAAGGATCAGCTCTGAGCCCCACGTTTGCAACAGGACATCCCAGTGAGGAAGTTGAGAGGCAGCTGGGAACTGGAGGGAGCAGGGGGGAATGATTTGTATTACAAATAACCACGTGAAAAGGGGTGGAGGAGCCCTGTCAAAATGTAAATGTGCAATTTGCATAATTGGGCAGACAGGATTAAAGGAAGCACAGAGCAGGATAAGGATTACGTGGAGGGACAGAGAAGGGCAATGAGAGCAGCACAGAGAGAAAACACTGCAGATAGATAGAAGATCTCAGATAAGCAAGAGCAAAGGGAGAAGCTGGAATACTCAAAGGCAGTGAAAGGAAAGGGAGCTGAGAGGAGCAGTGGTGTGTGTTACTAATCCAGCCTGTATCCCAGCTAGCTAGGAAGTGTGCAAATTAATTTTAAAAGGAGCTTGAAATCAAAGGGGAGTGTCAGCTGGGCATTCAATATCCCCTTTAGTGGTGACCTTGAGAGCCTGGACCACCAGTACCTAACAACCAAACACAGCACTCCTGACCACTTCCTTCACATCTCATCCATAATTAATCTTGCCTTTGATGAATGGGTCATTCTGCACCAGGATATTTGTCAGCTGTCAAAATCACCCAAGTGGTGGCCTCTGACAGCCTTCTTCTGTCTCTTGCCCTGGGGCAAGCATGGCAGTGGCAGGTGATGACTGTCTCTGCTCAGTTTTCACAGGAGCTGTGCTTGATGTGCCTCTTTGGACCTGGCAAGGTCTCAGGTGCTTACACTGCTCAGCAGTGACCAACATTCCAAACACCCTTTACATCCAATCTCCCCTTGCTGCCAAAATTCCTCTACAAGTCATGCCGGGTTAAGAAGCCTTCCAGCACCCTGGGCAACCACCCTGCAGCCTTTCTCCTCACCACACCTAAAGCTCCCATGGACTTGCTTCCCTCTGGCTTATTTGTACAGAGAGGCTGGTTGTGGCCAAGCCAGGTTCAGAGCCACATTCTACACAAAGCCATATGTAGAGGCAAAAATGTAATACTCCTTTCAAGACTTGTTTTGTGTGAATGCCTAAGGGCAGGAATTGCATTGTACTTGCTACTGTGCACATGTAAAACATCAAGAGTGTTTGCTGCCCTGGAAAGCTTGTGTGTGATGAGAAAGGAAGTGAGGGAGTGAATGCAGGCAGGGGAGCGTGAAGAACGAGCCAGGATGGGGCTGTGATGTGGCAGCCTGATAGAGGTACCTCCTCTTTCCCTGCAAGGGGAGTTTCTGTTAGATCCTGGCCACTGGAATGGGGAGAGCCACGTGGTGCTTTATTAACACGCCACGGAATATGAATATATTTTTACTGTTTTTATTGCCACAACATAATTTGCTCAGGTGACACTCAGCCCAGAGACGTGTGGGAACAAGAAAAGATCTCTCTCAGAGGGAGATTGGTTTGCTTGTGCATCCTGCCAAAAATGCTGTGTCTCTCTTAAATATGTCCCTGGTTGGTCTGTTTGTTAACACTCTAAACTTGGATTCAGCACAGATAAAACCTGCTGCGTGACAGCTCTTCAAAGGGTGATGGGAGGAGAAGATGAGTGAGGGAACCTCTTTCAAAAAAAGTACAGATCAGTTCTGTTTTTACTAGAACAGTTAGGGCATCCTCACTGAGAGCTGAGAGTAAACTCATGAGTGAAGCCTTTCAGGTGGGATATGGGGACAATTTGTCCTTACTTTCTGTTGCCCTGACTTGCTGTTGTCTGTGCAGTTACTTTTCAGCAGGTCAGAGTCAGACCTTGTCCCATCATCTGGGGTTTCTGTCCCCAGACTCTTCCCCTGGGCCCCAGGAATTCAGCCAAACCACTCACATGTTAATTCTTGAACTGGGTCTCTCAAGAAATGCTCTTTCTCAGCTCTCCCAGTGTATCAAAAGGGAGAAGTGGGTGGAAGTTTAATGCAAGAAAACAAGAGTCCAGCCACAGAAGTGAAATGAAGTGTTAACAAAAAACACCACAAAGCTTTACACACCCAGATTGTAAATCTCTTCCTATCACAGTTACTCAAGTCTCTTATTTTATGTAGTGTCACATTTGACTTACTCTCCAGCTATCGCAGAATGTTTCAGACACAGGAGGGACTGAACTAGTAAAACAGTAACAATAAAAAAACCCACAGGCCTTCATCAACCCCTAGCAAGAAGCAGAGCTGAAGGGGGAGGGAAGGGAGATTAGAGAAAGGGGAGAAGAGGAGAAAACACAACCCTTTTCCACCTGGGTATCCTTTGTGGACCACTTGCTTTTTGCCTTACTCTTTCTCTTTTTTTTCCTACAGACAGGCTGTATGACCAGTAAAGTAAAGCAAGTAGAGAACTGGACATCGCAGATCTATAAATCTGTAAGAGCTGGTATCCCTGAATTTTATGTTATTTTATTACTCACGATTCTTCAAAGAGTATCATCTCACTCAATTTTGAAAATACTGTCATCTATTATGAATTAATTAATCTCATACTCCCAGAGTCTGTAACTTTGATTGTCTAAAAAGTATAATTCTGTGCTTGTAAATTATTTTGGCTGTTGTTATTTTGCCACTCTCTCTCGACTTTTCCTTTGTCAGTGCTTCTGACACAAATAAAACTCCAGTCTTGGCTTCCCTAACTTTTGGTTGTTCCAAGGTTGATCATTTTCCCTGCAGTGTCATTCATTTCTCTCTGTTGTTACAGACCTCCTAAGCTCTGGGAAGATCAGCTTGGTTCCTCGGGAGAGAGGCAATGACAGTCATCCCAGTGTCTCCCACACGCTGATTAAAAGGAGTGTTCCACTAGATTCTTTCTAATGAGGTTTCCTGGTTTCTCTTCAAATTAAAATTGGACATTGGGTAAAATTTTCTACTCTGGGGAAAAATGATAAATCAGTCAATAAATCCTCTTGTCACAACTCAGTTACTGTACAACCTTTGTCTAAGCTAGGAAAGCTGGAGCTGTGTTTACACCTCGCTGATGGAGGATCACTCCTGGAAAACAACAGCTCCTTCCAGGGAGAGCAATGTCTGAAGTGTTTCTCAAAGAGCTTCCTGGAAAGATGCAACATCTGGCACTGCCTATGAGGGTTTGAATAATGAAAATGAAAAAAAGAGCCCACCCATAATAATTCATGTTGTTTGACCCAAACCTCTTAATCTTTGTAATGCAGATCTTCAGCATCTTTTGCAGCTCCTCACGGGATCCTGGGATGCACACAGTGCTCACAACATCTACTAACTCTCATTTGTATGGTGAGCACAGCAAATCCTCCCCAAACTTACAACTTACTCTGTGAACAAAGAATTAATTTTCTGAGAGTCAACCTAGGTAAATTAATTTCATATCCATTTCAAAAATCAGTCTTTTAAAAAAATTATTTTCAGTAATTCCAGAGAGAGATTTCATACTCTCAAAACTATAAAGTCCAAATTTTCTAAAATCAAGGCAACAGCCAGCAAAATTACAGGGCTGATTTCTGAAAACTGTGTTAAACACATCATTGTGAGAGAACGTGATTCTTATACAACAGATTATAGACTTGTAAAACTATTTTTCAAAATGCTGAAGGCTAGTGCCTTTTTTCTATTATTATTTAAAAGCTGAGATTACTGAATTGTCTTCAGCTGCTGTCTAAAAGACTAGAGGTGGACTCTAAAAAGACTAGAGCTGGACAATAAAGGTTTGAGGTATGAACTGATCCTACTCTACAAAGCCAAGATCTCATTGAAATTGTGTGTTTCTTTTTCAGTTGAAATCATCAGAATGACTAAATTAAAACATGACTGAAAACAGAGTGGATAAGAACTCATGCTCTTCCTGAAGTCACGGCAATATAAGAAATACATGGGTTTTCAGTCTTCCGTCCTGAGCAAAGGTGTGACAGAGATCCCTGCACTGAGGGGATTCACAGACTCACAGAATCACTGAGCGTTGGAAAAGACCTCCAAGATCATTGATCCAACCTTTCACTGACCTCCACACTGTGAACTACACCAGAGCACTGAGCCCATGCCCATCTGTTTCCTGAACACCTCCAATACAAATCAGCCTGAACTGTAATGTCCCCATCCTGCCCACACCCATTCGTACACTGGAAATTTTGCTTCTGATTAATCAGTGGATTCAAATATTGAAATCCCTGGAAGTGTTCAAGGCCAGGTTGGAGCAAGCTGCTCTAGTGGAAGGTGTTGGAATGAGGTGATCTGTAAGGTCCCTCCCAACCCAACCCAGTCTGTGACTCAGTGAGATGGGGCTTCTCAAGACAGGAAAGTTAAACAGATGTAGAATTGCTTTTACCATGAGTTTGTAAATGCTTGGTACTACTACTGCTATGCAGCATGTTAGCAGCTTCTCAAAGGCCACACTGGGTGGAGGGGGAGGCACCTTTTTCCCCTCCAGCTCCAGCTCTGTGTACAAATTGTGCTGGAGGAGAAGCACAAACCCCAGTGAGCCCCGTGGGAGGCACTGGCAGAGGAACCCTGCTGCCTGCCCTTCTGGCTGCCACTTGTGCCCCTGGCTGAGTGCAAGACAGAGCGTGGGCAGAACCCCACAGTCACAGGGATGCTGTGCCTGAAGCTGCTGTGGCTTGTGAAGCATCTGCAGAGCAGCTTGTAGCCTGTTGCATGGAAAGGCCTGTGCGAGCCCAGCTGCTCTGTGACAAACCCCTGGCAGGGAGCTGCACCCTGGAGACATCTGCACCCTCTCTTCTCTGAGCTGTACCCATGAACATTGCATCCATTTGAAATGCTGAGCCCAGTGATAATCATATTGCACACTCCTGCATTTGTACTGCCCTTTGTGTTAATATGTTGATAATAAATAAGGGAATAAGACTTTCTGCTTAAAATCCTAACATTTCTTCAGCAATGATATAAATATGGCTGTAATCTCTGAGCCTGTGAACTTGCTTAAAGACCAGAGGAGCTATCAAAAAACTCTACTTCTCTGTTTGATTAATTTAATTGAAAAGAGGTCCCAACATTAAGCTGCCAGAACACCACTAGTGTGACCCAAGCAAAAACAAAAGAACAAAAGTTTTGGTGGGAGTTCTGTGAAGCTGATGAGATATTGAGACTCCATGTGTTTGAGCATGGAGATAAATGCATGTATTAAATACCTATGCAAGAAGAAAAGAAGCCAAATTACTGAAATCTGTGTGTGAAATGTGAAAAGCAGAAAGGAGAATTGCAAAATCAATACAAAGGGAAACAAAAAGAGAATTGAGGAAAAAACAAAAGCAAATAGAAAACAAGAAGAAAAAAACCCTCCAACAGTCCACAAAGTGGGACCTTGACAAAATAACATTGTCAGGCTAGTGAGTTGTGTTCTGATTCTACAGTTGACTGACATAATAAAGCCCTGTTAATTTAGGATGTTCAGAAAAGGTATTTTCTACTGGAAGGGTGTCTATCATTTCCAGCATCTGGTTTGCTGTGGCATTTCCAGAGAAATTCAGTGCATGTAGTACCAGCCATTGGTTTATGGTGGGGCCCTGGCACAGGTTGCCCAGAGAAGCTGTGGCTGCCCCAGCCCTGGAAGTGTCCAAGGCCAGGCTGGACGGGGCTTGGAGCAGCCTGGGATAGTGGAAGGTGTCCCTGCCCATGGCAGGGGGTGGGAATAAGATGAGCTTTAAAGTTCCTTCCAACCCAAGCCATTCTATGATTTCAAGAGTGTATAATGGCTGGAGTCAACGATCATAAAGGTCACCAACCCAAGTGGTTCTGTGATTCTGTGGTGCCACAGGGCTGGGACACAGCTCTTTAACAGCTCTGTGAAAGAGACCTTCCAAGGCTGGTCCTTGACTGACCTGCTGTTGAGAGTTTCCAAGTGTGCTGTAAAAGTCTATATACCATTTTTACACTATGTGATGGTCCAGATTTTTTTATTATGAAGATATTGCTTCTATTATTTGGTTTGGGACAGACTACATAAGTAATGGCCCCATGCAAGAACCAGTGTTTGCTCAGTGCCCAGCAGTGAGAACACAAGGATTACGTCATCCTCAAAGGGGTTCTTGATCCCATCTGTCTGGTGGGATCTGCCTGATCTCCCATTAGAGAGATCTGACCAAACCTTACAGCTGGGACTTGCTGTTTTCCTTTATTACCTCAGTTGTACTCTTACAAGCAATAATCCTCCCTTATCCAATTTTCCTCCCTTTCCCCCTTCAGTTATCCATGGCAGTTGGTTTTTACTAGATTTTTTTTTTCTGAGAAATTACAAATAAATTTCAGTCTGGAAAAAAAAATAAGCTGCATTGGAAAGTGGAAGAGTAATTACAGCAAGTGGCATGGAGGACAGGCGAAAATGTCAACTCAAGGGATTAGATTTTAAATGGCAAGAACACTGACAGGAAAAGGAGAAGATGAAATTAAGGTGCAGCACATCAGTAAAATCATAAAATAGCTTCTGCCCAACCAAACTCTTCCTTCAATGGACCTCCATGCTGCTTGTTTACTTAATTATTTGCTGCTTTGCCTCCTCTGACAGTATGTTACACTCCCAGAAGTTTTATGGCTTGAAGGTCTCTGCCCAAAAAGAGACAGGAACAATGCAAGGAGAGGGTGGTGAACTGCATACAGAGCACAGAATGACTGGGGCAAACAGCAGGAGCGGTTACGGCTGGTGACGCTCAAAGATTATACTTTTAACTTGCCTGGGCAATCTGGGTGCCTGCTGAAACTCCCAGGCTGACTTTGGCCTCTCCATTCCCCACAGCCCTGTGCCTGGGAGATTGTGGGAATGATGAACAAGAGACAGGATATTATAGTCCAGCTTTTCTACTGAAACCCTGAATTCAGCCTCTCCTCATGAATGAATAATGAAGTGGCCATGTTTTATTAGCTTTACTTAAAATTGTCTACTAGTTGAACACCCTTTTGCATCTTTTAACACTTCTACAATTTGCTGCAACAATGATTTCTTTTCTTTTTTTGTTCTTTTCAGGATACAGGAGCTAAGCTGATCTTGGTGTTTCAGTAATTCTCTCTCAAAGCATATGAGGTATAATTCCATCTGTGAAATGAAAACTAGGTGAATATTTAACTCATACAAATCCTGTTACATGAACTTAAGGGGCAGGCACACGCATTAGTTGTTAAGCTGTTGATTTATTAAGTAATGTATTTTTTTCCCCCTTAGCTTTGTTTTGCCTTTGTTTACCCATTTCTGTGGTTGGGGCTGATAGCAGAGAACATCAGTCAGGAGCTGCTCATCAGATCACAAAGAGGATTCGTGCATATGGCAAGCCTTGTGCTGGTAAAGCAGTGTTGGACTGGCAGCTTAACCAAAAGATACATCGTTCTGTCACCACTACAGCTTTGTGTGAGCCCAGCAGCTTCTTCTGCTCAAAAGAGTAGCAATTCACTAATGATACTGAGATGTTTTCTATTTAATCTGTGAGGGCTTTATCCAAGCAACCCAGTGCCTCACTGGGATCCTTCCCTGCAGTACAACCACAACGCCCATTGCAGCCAGAAATGATTTCTGAGATAAAAGATGTGTTTAGTACAACTCTTAAATTGAGTAATGCTGACACAAATCACTCACCTGTAGTGGCATTTGTCCTGGCACTGTCACAACCCTGACTCTTTGAAGCAGAGCAGAATGTACAACAACCTGCAAAAACTGGTTAGAATTGTTATTTAAAACCAAGAAGTGTTACAGTTTTATTGTTAATATCAGGGGGAATGCTACTTGCAAGGCTGTGCTTTGATTTTTCTTCTGTCTCCTGGTGCAACATGCTCACAGAAGAATTCACAACCCTCTCAGATTACTTATTACAACAATGACTTATTTCACAATCCATTTTGAACATAGCTGCAAAGTGTATTTAATATTGCTGCTCTAGTTTCTATCTTTTTCCATATAAAGTTAGGGCTTGATTTTATGTGTCATCCTCGGTGAGTATATATTTGCATAGCTCTGTTGACATCAATAGTGCTATATTGATTTATGCTGCTTCTGTCTGCCTCATTATTATTTTTATTTTTTGTTCAAGGAGCTTGGTGTATTTTCAAATTCATGGAAGATAAAAAGGGATTGCCTTCTCATAACAGAATATATAGTGTCTGCTGATGGGATATTTTAGATTGGGGCAAGTAAACAGTGAGACATTATCAGTGAAGTTCCGTAAATGTTGGGGCTGCTTGAATACCATCTGCAGAATATATCAGATCTGTAGGTTGGGAACAGGCTGCCCAGAGAAGCTGTGGCTGCCCCATCCCTGGAAGTGTTCTAGACCAGGTTGGATGGGGCTCAAAGTAACCTGGTGAAAGGTGTCTTAGATTTCCAGCTATCACTAGCATTTAGAAGGATTTGGTGTCCCATGACACAAAGCTGCCAGTCATGATTGACTGTTTACAAACAAACAAACAAACAAACTCACTTTTCCAGAGATGACATGAATCTCCATTTTTCCAGACTAAAGTGTAAAGTCCAGAAGTCAGGAATAAGATGCAAGAGGGCACAGGTGGGAGGGGGAAAAGACTGATCAAAATAAGGTAAACACCCAAGAGATGGGTGGCCAGGAAAATACGTCCATCCCTCTCTGGAGGGAGATGCTGCATCACTGCAGCAGCTGTACCACACCCTGCAGGAGTGTGAGTAAATGCCTCCACACCTTATCTCACTCACTGCTCATGAACAGGTCCTCGGGTCTGAGTGCAGGAAGAGGTGAAAAATGTCTGGAAACATACAATATATATCACACAGGAAAAGATTTTACTGCCCTTTACACCTGCAGAATATGCCAAACCTGCTGAGAATGATCAAAATCCTTTGCCTGAATCTCAGGGCACTTCTGTAAAGAGAGGCTCTTCCAAGGCACTTTCACAGATCTATGATCATGTATTCACGGTTACAGAGATTATACCAGGAACAAGATAACCCCACCTTATCTACTCTCCCCTTTCAGATGAAATCCCTGTGTCAGTACTCCCCCCAGGCTGGACAGGACTATCCTCCTCCCAGATCTCAGCACAGGTCACAGGGGGCACAGGACTTCCTCTGTGCCCAAGTTCAGCACATGAAGTGTTAAAGCAAGAGAAACTGCAGATTTCTTCTCCCTCTGCTTTCAGGGACTTTCCATCAAATTTTCTTCTCCCTTTTTCTTTTCTCTGCACTTCAGATGGAAGCATCTGGATCGAAGAGAATTATCTCTTAACAACAGCCTGAGTTGTAGTACATTTTCAAAGACTCAGGTTTTATTAGTCACGGAAGACCTTGTAAAAGTTTGCTTGGGATCATTTTTAACAGCAACCAATAATCCTTCTCCCATCAGCCAATGAAAAACAGCCCAAGCCTCCCCCCACAACTCCTGCACAGATGTGTCTTACAGAAATACAACAATTTTGGAGACGAAAAAGTGACATTTTTTCCAAGCTGGAGGTTTTATTCACAGTAGCTTATACTAATACAGACCTAATTTCCTTCTGGATGCTACCTGAGCACTAAGAACACCTGATGCCCAGTTGGCACAATGTTGTTTGGAGTGGTCAATAATTGCATTTGACTTCACATTGTACCCTTCTGTCCTCAGATTACTTAATGCCAGAGGAGACCAGGTCATGCTGTAAGATTGGACTCTGCTCCTGCACTTTCCCACATCATATGACTGTTCTCATCAAAGCAATTAACATAACATGTTAAATAGCAAGCCCAGAATATTCTCTCACCCTTTCTCTCTGCAGCAGTTGAAAAAACAGGTGGATTAAAAAGCAGCATTCCCTGCAGTGTTAACTGGTTTAGCATCCAGTGTCATGCTCAGTCTGCTAACCCAGAAGTTACCTTCAGCAGTTTGTTAGTAATAAGGGAAGATAATATATAGGGGAAAAGAGGCAGAGGATGACAGATTGATTCCAGCAATGTGGTGTCCCATAATCCTCATAAAACTAGAATGAGCTGAGCACACTCAACAGCTTTAAAAATCAAGACACTCTTGTAAATTCCTAAGTGCAGAGGAGGGACTTTAGGTACTCAGGTGTGCAAATTTGGACCAGTTAACCTGACTCTGCTCTCTGCATATGAACTTCAATAGAGAACTTAATTGTTTTCATCAGTAGAATCACACTGATAAATGGGAGTAAACTACAGGATATTTCCTATTCTATTTCTGACAAATAAAGATATTATAGTTGCCCTACTCTACTGCCAACAAAAAATAGTGAAAAGGTATGAACATCAGAAATGTAAACTTGAGCTGTCATTAAAAATCAATTTTCGTGATAAATTTAATTCACATTTCATAGAGAGCTGTGTAATATCAATACAAATGCTTTAATAATTGCTGTGCTGGCACACAGCACAGTGTACGACATAAAGAGATATAAATTTTTTGTAATTTAGAAGATGTGGAACTAAACACTGTTTTTCAAAAGAAACCATTTCTCAGGGAGAAAAATTAATGTTGGAGGAGGATGTAATTCATTAGCAATTCCCCTCCACCCCTTTTTACAAAGACTGCTCTGAAATGAAAACTTTGAGAGATCAGCTTTCTAATTTATTCATAGACTTAAAAGGCCAGGAAAGACCAGGATCAGGTAGTCTGACCTTCTGGATAACCCAGGCTATTGAATTTCACATAGTTCTCCCTGTACCATAACCTGTGTTGGGCTAAAACTTAGTTTCTCTTAAACATTGATTTAAAATGCTGGAAAACCCCATTGTTGTGTTTCTTTCATGTGCTTTTTGGTGAAGGTGGGAGAGAAGGAAAAATGTAAATTGATTGTTTGCTGTGACGTACCAGCAGAACTGGTATAGCACACAATAGTGCAGTCTGAACTGGGCATCAATGAAATACAAACAGTATTTTCAGGTAAAAAAAGGTGACCAATTTCCAGGGCAGAAATATGCTACCTACTTAGCAATATGCTTTGGTGAACAGTTTTTGAAGGGAAAAAAGGGCAGGTATATGCTCCTAAATCTCTTAGTCACATTTTTAAAAATCTCAAACTGAAAAAAGAGCTGAATTTCCCAAAGAAAATAATGGTTTTCTCATTTACATGTAATTGGGGTCAGAATTTCACCCTAGAAGACCAGTTCATTCTTTAAGATGCAAACTGAAGAACTATAATTTGCAGTTTGCGCTTTGCTTCCACAGTAAATATAATTAATTACCTTGGACTCCTCTCTTTCTCAGAAATAACTTCTCCCTGGAAAGGGTGGTCAGGCATTGGCAGGGGCTGCCCAGGGAGGTTTGGAGTGCCCAGCCCTGGAGGTGTCCAAGGAAGGACTGGAGTGGCACTCAGTGCTCTGGGCTGGGGGACAGGGTGGGGATGGGGCACAGGGGGGATCCATGGGCTGGGAGGGTTTTTCCAACATTAATGATTCTGTGATTCTATTCTTTTTTTTTTTTTTTTTTTTTTTTTTTTTTTTTTTTTTTTTTTTTTTTTTTTTTTTTTTTTTTTTTTTTTTTAAATTTTGTTCTTCATGTCTCCTGTATTTGTTCCTGAATGAGCATGAATATTTGTGGTTCTTCCAAATCTAATGTGGTCTTCAAATTTCTTTAATGTACTGTTTATTTGATATTTTGGATATTAGACATTCAGGACTGCAGCATCAAAAAAAACCCTTCCAGGATTCTTCATCCACAACGACACACACTCTGACCTTGCCATTTATCACCATCCTTTACAGTTTCACAACCAATACAGTATTTTTTTCCCTTACATAATTTGGAATCATGTTTTCAAATTAAGCTTCCTGAAAGCCAGTGACACCTGCTTTACTCTGCATTTGTGAGTACTGCTGTTCACCAACATTCATGCTGAGGGGTAAGGCATCTCAGGCATTTAGAAGCACAGGTTTAGTCAGCTTCCACTAGGGTGTTTATTAACAAATCCCAAGGAACTAGCAGGATCCAAAAATTCTTGAGTTTGCCTGGCCATACATGATAAACATACTCAGCTTTATTGCTTGTGACTGTCCTGCTCTCCAGGGACCAAGATTTCCTCTGCTGGAAATTACCATAGATCCACACAAGTCAATAGATCAAGACTCTGAAGTTCTTTTCTCCTTCTTGGTCTGATTTTTCTTTTTATTTTTTTTTCTTATAAAATGACTCATATTTTTACTTCATAATTGCATTATAATCAATTAGAAAAACAAGAAATGCAGATAAATTAGTTTTTCATCTTTTCTGGGAAAACTTGTACTTCTGCTGATGCCATCCAGCTTTTTTTTTCTTTATTCTTTTCACTTCCCAGATTTCCTGAACTCTAAGCTATTTTTAAAGAAATATCTGCCAGTCACACAAGGATTACCACCAGCTCCCAAAATCCAAACTTCAGCTTTTCATGACCAGCTAATTTACCAATATTTTCATGTCCTTCCTTTGTGAAAGGAACTGTTGTCTCCCCTCTGTATATTTTCTCCTGATACTGTTCTGCAAACCCGCCTTCCCCTGGGTTTCAACTAATTCCTTTTGATACTGCCTTTATCGTTATTCTTGAACTATTTGGGTTTTTTTAAAGGTCATTGCTTTCCAGTCTTCTTGTTGGTTAACTTTGGATGCTCCTTCCGTAACTGTTTCTGTTTCAAACCATCCTGTAGGAAAACACCTTTTAAAACAACCGGTGTAGCCCTCAGCTACGAAGCCAGACAATCCTCTGTGATAAGCAATAGAATTCGGATAAGCAATTCAATTTGGAGAAAATTGGTTTAGTTTTGTGGAACTGTTTTACATTCCTCTGCCATCCACACAACCGCCCTGCCTTTTATTTTGTGTTAGAATTTGGGTTGTCATGATTTGCTATTCTTACACATCCACTGTATGAGCAGAGTGGAAACAATAACAAAAAGGCTCTTTTTCCCCATTTCCCCTGGGGTTTTTTTCGCATTCCCAGATCAAACTCCTTCTAAAAAAAAAAAAATAATTAAAAAAAAAAGTCTGAAAGACAGACATTCTGCTATTTTAAACTCCCCCTCTCCTAAAAGGATGTTAACCCTAGAAGGGTACATTTGCCTCTGCTGAGATTCTTATGTGGACTGAACTTCACAAGAATTCCATCTTTGGAGCTTAATGCCAAAGCACAGTGCAAGTTACTCTTGCTAGAAGCAAAGTTCTTGCCATTTCCATTTCCTCAAGCAATGAATTACCTCCTGATATTCAAGTTATTTCAAAATATCCTTTTCAATTAGGTATGCCAGGGGCTAGTCCTAAGAAAACCCCTTTAAGTGTTTTTACAGTTGCAAATTTCTTTTTGCTCCAATGCTTAATGGCAATATCGAAATTGCAATTCTTGCTTTTGGTCTGTGTTAACCTTTCTCTCTTCATTATTTAGAAACAGAAAGCTTTTGGTATCTGTCTCAAATCAGAAGATTATAGGTCTGTTAGTACATGTTCGAGAAGTACCCTTTCCGTGGGTGTTAATTACTGAGTATCCAGTTGAGTACACTAGTCATTAACCTCAAAAACAGTGACTCAGCAAGGTACCACAGCACACTGGGGCTATAAGGAAAAAAAAAAAAGAGAAAAAAAAGCGCGCTATTTTCTCACACCAGATGCCAGACAAGATGTATTTCTAGAGGAAAAGCTAACAGGCAGCCTAAGAACAAATGTGCATGGAGCCCTGTGTTATCCTTTCTGATAAGATCACTTGAAATATTCAGCTGGAGGCAAAAGCCCACTGGAAAGGGAACTTCTGGAGGATCTATCTGATACTCCCAAATTAATTAAGATTGGTGGAAATGTTCCCGCTGGATCAGACCCAAAAAAGGGATAATTCACCTGTATTGTCCCCAAAAGAGGTGACCTGAACGCTTGAGATAAATATTGTGCAGAACAAAAATGTTTTTCAATAGAGGATGAGTTAGATGGATGGGTTTTAATCTTATTTTTTTCCATAGACATTCAAGTCTAGTGATCTGTTTCTACAAAGAATGCAAAATAAATCACGCATCGTTTCTGTTTTCCACATACGTGCATTCCAGAAGAAAACAGACAGAGCAGACTTTCAGCCATGCAATGAATGTCTGCAGAAATGTATCCCACTGCAGGTCTCTTCAGTCACTTTAATGGTGATGGATATGCAGGAAACTATAATCAATTACATTGCCCTGAAAATTACACAGTTATTTTCCAAAAAACCCAACAGGTAACAGTTGTTTAACACAGCATAGCTTAATACATCTCAGAAGACAGAGACCTTGTAATATTTGATATTGCTATACACACAAATTGTATCCCTTCAGCAATACTGGTGCAGCTTCTGTATAGTCAGATTATATAGATCTGGCAGGTAGCTATGAGACAGAAGAACCCAAAGTAAAACAGAGAAAAGCATTTGTTAAACAGAAAACAAAATCTGAACAGGGAGATCTAAGGTCAGATCTAGGAGGTGATGTTCTCTAGCTCGATATTTGAGAATGTTTAAAAACTAGCCATGTGCCTGTGCAGTGAGCAGCGTGGCCTTCTGTAACGTACACGCTCTCCCACTATCAGGTTACCGACAGCTTTGTGCTTCCTCCTCTTCTGCTTCACACCAGCTTAAAAGCCACTGCATGCCATCCAGGAGATGTGGTGTGGAGAGAGCTGGCAAAGGTGTCACTCACCTTTTAGAAAGAGAGGTGTACCTGATTCCCAGTATTTCTCATAATCACTTAATACTCATTTAAAATGCTACTTGATTGGTGGCCTAAGTTAGGGTACAGAGTAAACAACATATTACACAGTCAAACAGAGCCTCATCCCCCAAGAGTCAGAGCAGCCCAGAGGGACACTATTGGAAAAATACACTCAGCCTGTGTGTGTTCCCCTTGCTGCGGCCCTTCTGGGTATCTCAAAGGAGGAATGATTAGCAGCTACAGGAGGCAGATTTAGTTCTTGTAGAGATGGTGTATTAAATTATTTCACTTTCTCTTCCTGCTCTTCCAACCTCTCCCAATATATTTCAAACTATACAATAGCCTGATCATCTGCTAGATGAAGGAAAACCAGTGCTGTGCTTCCAGAGCCTCTTCCCTGTTCTGAGCACTGAGACTCCACAGGTTTGGCTCTTCTTCCCCATCTTGTTCCTTGCTCCTCCTCTATCCTTCTCCCTTCTGAGCAAAGCTCCCGATTGCCCCAGGTCTCTGCTCCCGCTGCTTTCTCCCCAAAGCCAGACTGAACAGCTTCACGCTCTGGCTGGGCAGGGGCAGCTGAGCCCGTGAGGGACCCGGGCCGTGGGGAAGGAGACAGGGCAGGAGGCGAAGGGCTGGACACAGAGTCACAGAACCACGGAGTGCCCAGGGGTTGGGAGGGACCTCTGGACACCCTCCAGCCCCACAGTCCTGCCAAGGCAGGGTCTCCCACAGGAGGTGACACGGGGACACACCCTGGAGGGTTTGGACTCCACAGCCACCCTCGGTAGCCTGTTCCATGGGGGTATCCCTGGGCAGCCTGTTCCATGGGGGTATCCCTGGGCAGCCTGTTCCATTGGGGTATCCCTGGGCAGGCTGTTCCATTGGGGTATCCTTGGGCAGCCTGTTCCATTGCGGGTATCCCCGGGCAGGCTGTTCCATGGGGGTATCCCTGGGCAGCCTGTTCCAGAGGGGATATCCCTGGGCTGGCTGTTCCGCTGGGGGTATCCCCGGGCAGCCTGTTCCGCTGGGGGTATCCCCGGGCAGCCTGTTCCGCTGGGGGTATCCCCGGGCAGCCTGTTGCAGAGGGGACATTCCCCCCGACAGGAGGTACCCCGAGCGGAGCGGGCGGGCGGGCTGAGGGGTCTGGGGGTTTCCGTGAGGGGAGGGGGGGGGCGGGCAGGGCGCAGGCCCCGCGCATGCCCGCGCCTCATTCCGCGCGGCGGGAGCGGAGCGGGCGGGGCGGCGATGGCGGTCACGTGAGCGGCGCGGGGGCGCGCGCGCGCGGCCGGTGGGGGCGACACCGCGAGCGCCCCGCGCGGGGCCCGGCGGGACCCGCGGACCGGACCCGGCACCCCCCACGGCACCCACACCCACCCCGGCACCGGCACCGGCACCCAGCCCGGCCCCAGCCCCGCCCCGCCCCGCTCCGCTCAGCCGCACCGCCTGTTGGTGCTGCCGCCGCTCCTGGGGAGGGGGCCGCCGCCGCCGCCTCCCCGCTCGGATCTATTGTCGCCACCACCAGCACACACCCCGCCCCCCAGCCCCCCCAGGCCCCCGCTCCCTCCTCGCCACAATTAATCCGATGAATTTGCCATGATTGATCCGTATTAATAGCTGGGGTGGGTGGGCGTGGTTTGGGCTCTTTTTTTTCCCCTCCCCTTTTTTCCTCCTTTTTTTTTTTTTTTTTTTTTTTTTTCTTTTTTTTTTTTTTTTTTTTTTTTTTTTTTTTTTTTTTTCCCTTCTTCTTGTTCTTTTTATTGTTTGGTTTTTGTTTTTGGAGGGGCCGGGCTGGGATCCGATCTCCACTCCCGAGTACATCCTTGGTCGGTGCCTGAGAAAATTGCATCTGGATGCATCGTTATTATTATTATTGTGTTTGATCCAGGGAGATAAAGGAGGAGGGGGAGAGGAGTGCGTGTTGGTGGGGAGGGGAAGGCTGCACCCTTCCCTGCACACACACACACACACACACACACACACACGCAGACAGAAGGAGTTCCGTACATCTACATATATATTTCCACGCCACCCCCCCCCATGGAACTTCTTTTAGTTGGGGAGGAAAGGAAGAAAGAAAATAAATTTTGTGCAAGGAAATACTCTCAGCTCCCTCCTTCCAGCGGGGCTCCTTTCTTTATTTTTTCCCCCCTTCTTTTCTGCCTTTTTTCCTCTCTTTCGAAGATCCTCGCCCTCCCAGCCCCTTGATCAAAGCATTCCGCTATTCTGATTTATTGCCTGCTTGGTGAGGCTTTTTTTTTTTTTTTCCTTTCTCTCCTTTTTTTTTTTTTTTTTTTTTTTTTTTTTTTTTTTTTTTTTTTTTTTTTTTTTTTTTTTTTTTTTTTTTTTTTTTTTTTTTTTTTTTTTTTTTTTTTTTTTTTTTTTTTTTTTTTT
>NW_020955815.1:277536-279160 GCF_003031625.1 Empidonax traillii
TTTTTTTTTTTTTTTTTTTTTTTTTTTTTTTTTTTTTTTTTTTTTTTTTTTTTTTTTTTTTTTTTTTTTTTTTTTTTTTTTTTTTTTTTTTTTTTTTTTTTTTTTTTTTTTTTTTTACAAAGGCGACCTGAGATCAGCCATTACTTTCCTTGGCTCGCTTATAGGAATCTCTTACATTTGGTGCTTGCTGCTGGTGGTGGTGGAACCGCACTCGGATTCTTTCATCCCCCCCCACCCCCTTGCTGTCCTCTCCTCCCCTCCCTTTTCTCCTTCCCTCTCTCCCCTCCCTCCCTCCCCCGTTATTCCGCCGGGGGAGCCGGATTTGTGGCTGCGGTGGGGCGGGGGGGGAACGAGAGCGAGAGGGAGAGCCGGCGAGAGACATGGATGGCCCGGCGCGATGCAACGGGCTTCGGAAGAAGCGGCGATCGCGGTCCCAGCGCGACCGGGAGCGGCGAGCCCAGGGCGGGCGGCGCGGCGGGGCCGCCGGCGGGGCCCCCGGGGCCGCCGCGCTCTCCTCCTCGGGCTCCGAGAAGGAAGACAATGGGCCCCCGCCGCCGTCCCGGCCGCGGCCCCCCCGGAGGAAGCGGCGGGAGTCCTCCTCGGCCGAAGAGGACATTATCGACGGTTTCGCGATGTCCAGCTTCGTCACTTTCGAGGCGCTGGAGGTAAGGGAGCGGCGGCTCCGCTTTGTGTGCGCGCCTCATTGTGTGTGCGGGGGGCAGCGCCGGGGGAGCCCCCGCGGCGCCCACCCGGCCACCCCCCCCGCCCCGATCCCGCCGGGGGTGCCCACGGGGCGGTCCCGCCGCCCCTCCCGTGCCCCGGGGGTGCCCCGGTCCCCTCCCCTCGCCCTGCCGACACCTGCAGCCCGGCGCGCCGCTCCCGGCGGGCGGCGGCGGGACCGGGGCCGTGCCCCCCGCCCAGCCCCGCATCCCCCGCGCCGGGAGAGGGGACTCTGTGCGCGGGTCCCCCGGCGGCGCTTCCCTCCCCTCCCCTCCCACGGATCAAACTTTTCTCGTGCCGCCGTGGCCCGGCGGGGCCGCCCACTCGTGTCCGCGGGGCGGCGGGGGGTCGCGGTGTGCGTGTGTGTGTGTGTGTGTGTGTTTGCGTGTGTTTGCTCTCTCGCTCGTGGTGCGGAGTCGGGGGCGCCCGTCCTGTCGCGCTCCCTGCTGGCATGTCACGAGTGGGCCCCGCGGTGGGCGGCTCGAGTCACCCCCCCTCAAATGGTGGGTGAGCCCAGGCTGGGCCGAGGGAAGCGTCGCCCCTTGGGGCTTCTCCTCCCCCCGGCCGGCCCGGGCCCGGCTCGCCGTGTCCCCTCCGCCCACCCACTCGCGACCATGGGACCGCTGTCAGCCCGGCCGGGGCTGTGCTGGTGATGGTGCCGTGCGAGGGGAACCTCCACGCCGTGTGTTGGAAGGGCTTTGTTGTTTATAACTTCTGATCCAGAGAAGTTTGCTGTGGTGAAAAGCGGATTTATCTGGGTTTGTGTTGCACTGGAATCACAACTGGAACGATGATGAACTGTCAAAATAAATGTGGAGGTGAAGCTGATTGTTTAACAAAAAAAAAAAAAAATCTGTGTAGCTCTTAAGCTGTTTAAATATTTAGCCAGGAATACTTAGTGGCA
>NW_020955815.1:279761-371167 GCF_003031625.1 Empidonax traillii
ATGCTGAGGTGATGCTCAGACCCAATTTATCCACCATTTCTCACCTGGTGAGCCCATCCACAAGTGCCCTGCTCAAACCAGACAGATGAGAAGCGTGAATACATGTTTGTTGGCAAGAGTGAGATTTGTATGCTTCTGCTTCGGACAAAATTCTGTTCTTCTTCAAACAAAGCCCCAGTTTGTGTCATTAAGGGTTTTATAGGAATATGGACTCGAGATTTTGGCTGTAGTCCTTTTTTCAAGGGAAATGAAGAGCGAGTTTTATGGTCAGAACTTGGTAGGGCGTTTTAGAAAATATCTTTATTCTGTTTCACTTCTTGTTTATTTTCCACTTGAAAATAATTGCTGTGCTCTCCTCTCTTGGCTAAGCCAAGAATGGCTACTACTTGCATCCTCTCGTAATCCTATATCCCTAAAAAGGAGTGCAGAAACATTACCCAGTTCTGCCAGCTAATATCACATTCAGATAAAACAATAGCTTGCACACTGAGACTTGACATACTTTTAATGTTCATGTGATAGGTGGCACATTTTGACCTAACGATTTCATGCTGCGTTGAGAAATAATGTCACAAAATCGTTGTTAGGTGCTTCTTCCTGCAGCTCCATATGTATAATGAGAAACTTGTTTCTGAGGATCAGAGGGAGACAAAGGTGTCTAAGACACCAGCCCAGTGTGGCAGGAATTACTGTGTGCATTGCGTGTAGCAGCCTGAAGTTTTTATCGTGGTTCTTGTGTTGGCGAGGAGTTTGTGAGTGGCTGGTGGAGTGAGATATCTCAGCCTTGGTGAGATGTTTAAGTGTTAATGTGCCTGAATTGAGACAAGAAGCCTCGGGGGCTGTGAAGAGTTGTCCTGGTATTTGTGCATCTCGTGCTCTGGGTCTACCCCCAGCTTGTTGGAGGACACAGAGACTTTCCCAGGGTTCCAGAAGACACTTATACCCATGTTGTTGTGAATGTTGACAAGACTGTCCCAGCCCAGGTTTTGTGCTTGAACTTCAGCCTTTTCTTAGGCTTAGCAAAGCTGAAAGTGTGCAAAACCAGTGTTTTGTCTGCCTGATGTGAAAAACTGTGAGAAGGAAGGTGCAGAACACCTTCACCACTGAAAGATCTAAACCCATGGCTCAGAAGAGGGGACAGAGGTAGGTGATGGCTCATGCAGGAGGCAGCAGCCACTGTGGAGGGACAAGACTGAGCTCTCTGCTTCTGAGGGCACTTGTAGGGGTGTGAGTTGGCTGGGTGCGAGGTGTCACCCCAGGATCTTTTTATGCACGCTGTATCAAATTGCAAACAGGAGCAAGAACTTCCATACAGCTTCACCTGTCCTCTACAGAGTGCTTTTTGTTGGGGTGACTGAAAAAGCCCAGCCTGTGTAAAATAACAGGTTGTGTGAAGGTCGTAGATGGCAAAGGGGCACAGGAGCTGCACAAGAACACACATCCCATGGCTGCTGTGTAGCCTCAGGAGGAGTCATTCAGTCTGTTATGGTTATGCTGATAAAAGTTCCCATCCCTTGAAGCAAAACTTTAACCAGCTCCCACTCTGGGAACTGCTTTTATGTCCAGGTGTCAGTAGCCTTCTCATGCTTCTCAAGTGTAAATTGGTGTGGAAACAGAGGCCATTGCTTATAGTCATCTATCTCTGTGTTTATGGCACCCCATACCCTGATGTCTCTAATGTCTGTGTGGGGAATACAGGGGAAGAGGGAGTTAAATGAAGACAGTGGTGTCTCATTGTGGATTTTTTTTTTTCTTAGAGTGACAGTTGAGCCATTCCAGTGTCCTTGCATATGTGGCCAGAGTGATCCTTACCTGGCCTTGCAAGACTTCTATGTAGCTGTGTGCAATGTGGGCCTGGCCCCTACACTGGGGAGCATTTTGAAGCCTTGACCTTCAGAAACCAGCCCTAAATCTGTAGGCAAGCAGCTGAGATGTAGTCCTACAATTTGATCTGGTTCACCAGATTCTCCCATGAGTGGCCTTGCTGAGATTAACAGCAGTGAGCTCTGTGGTTTGCTCCAGAGCAGTTACCGACCTCCCAAAATCTCCCAAGCTGTGAAGGGAGGAAGGCACAGGCTCCATCCCCGTGTTAATGTGACTGGTGGCTCGTCAAGCTGACTGCTTTTCTCAGCTTGGAGCAGCCTGTGCTGCACTGCTGGTGTGTTTGTTACCAACAATAATAGCATGAGGTTCTCCAAACCCAGGTGGGCATTTTAGATGCCAGTTTGGCAGGGAAAGGTCATTTCTCAGAATGTGATAAATCAATCCACTGGAGTGACTTTCTCTGTGATGTGCTCTGGCAGTGCTGGCAAGGAGGTTTCTGCAGAGCTCTGTGGTGAGGTGAGATTTCTCTAAGATGTTTGTCTCCCTCCTACCCCCTGGTGCGTAGGACTCTGGGCAGGAGACTGACGTGACATGGCTGTTGACGTGCCATGGTGAAGATGGTTTACTGTGATGAGAAAGGAAATCTGACCTGAATGTTAAGATAGCTTAAAGCCTAGGAAGTACTTTATGTTTCCTGAGTCAGCTCTGACCATCCCTATGGAGTAAGCAGTTGGTTTCAGGTTTTCTGAACACTGAGAAAGGTAATGAGTTTTTTTCTGCGGATGTTTGTTTAGCTTCAGCTCAGGCAGTTCATCTGACAAGCCTGAAATGGGACACAGATATTTATAAAGCACTGATAAAAGTGGGGTGGGAAGCGGGGGGACTTGCATTTAAATGGGAATTCTTGTTTCATAAAACTGTCACAATTTCTCACTGCGTTTGCTGAGCTAATTTCTGTTCAGCACACGGGCATTAGTCTGTTTTGAGACCATGCTGAATTATCGTCAGGTAAAGCCCAATATAATTAATTACAAAGGAGAAATGCTGACAAATATTTGTCAAGGAGCTGTTTAATGAGCTTTAAATTCTGTGTCAGATGATTCCATCCACCTAGTGTAAATAATTTTTAAGCAATTGTTCCACTGCATTTGTGTGGTTTAGGCAGATGTTAGCTACGGCAGTTTTACACATTGGACAGATAGGCTAAACAGCTGATCTGGGCTTCAAAATAGAGACACTACTGCTACAAAAACAAAATGTGGAAGTAGCAGGCAGGTTTTGAAGATGCTGTGTGTCTGTGTGCACGGACAGTGTGGCTCAGTGAACGCATCTGAATGCAGGAATTTGCTTTAATAACTGTGTGTGATACTCATCTCTAGGCACGGCCCACTGAAAATAGAAATAGCTTGGCTGTGTGACAGCAGAAGCTGGACACCAGAATGGCTGGCTTGCTGTGTGATTTTCCTCCCCAAATCATTCTCTTCTCACCAGTCTTCTTGCTGGCCTGATTAGCCTGTTTACTTAAATTCTTTGAGATTTCAAGCAAGTTTGTTCTGCCTTGTCTCAATCCCTTCATATTTCAAAAGGAATTTGATCTTCAAGACTTACCACAGCAGCATCATAACATGAGGTGTTTGTTTAGTGCTGTCAGCAAATCTTGGTGGCCCTTCTTGTGTTTATTGACTGCTTAGATGCTTAGGTGTTTGTCCCTGTCTCTGTTTGCACGGGCAAGTCTGCAGATTTAGACCAGCAGAGAAAAGAAGGGAGTAACTAAATGAAGATGTCTGGGGATGGGGAGAGGCATTAGGCTTTGTGTGACACTGGGATATCATATGAAGCGATGCATTTATTATTTCTCTGTGTATTTTAAGGAAACAGTAAATTGACCTGAGATCAAATTTCAAGATAACCTTGATAGAGCAACTGACTCTCTTGATGAAAACCAGTCTGGTCTCAGTGAGCAGACCTGAAAAAGCAGCAACTCAAACTGAAAGTGGGACTGAAAACAGCAGGATGCATGTTCCACAAAGGGAACCTCTCTGGTAATGTTTGAAACATATGTTGCTGTCATTTGGGCATTTGAATACTTCAAAAATACTTTAAAATTACTTTTAAAAGCCTTGTACCTTTCTGGGAGGCAAAACACACCTAACTCCTGTTGAATTCAGTAGCTGTTGGAGAGCTGAAGTTGTCTCTTTGGGCAGATAATGACCGAGGGCTGTGATTGTTGCATAAATATTCTTTTAAGCTCCTGAAGGTAGCCATGTAGTGAAGGTGGGGATTTTTGCCATTCCTATTGGTGGTAGTAGGAGGTTCAATGGCCCTGAGCTGGAGAAGGAAGAGTTTAAACCATAAGGCCAAGTTCTTTAGATAAATGTGATTCAATTAGTCTCCACTGGCCCTGCTCCTTAAGATTAACAATAATGAGAAATATGGTGCATATCAATAGGACAAAATACGCCCTTATCCATCATCCCCCCTGGCATCTTTTTTCCCTTCTATTTGGGGGAGCAAGTAATCCCTTTCTTGTTAAATATCTGTGGCCTCTGCTGGGATGAGGGAGTGTAAAGTCCAGGGCAGTGGTGGAGTCCCCATCCCTGGAGGGATTGAAAAGATGTGGCACTTGGGGACACAGTTATTGGTGGCCTTGGCAGTGCTGACATAACAGTTGGACTCCCTGATCTTAGAGCTCTTTTCCAACCTAAACAATTATATGACTCTATGATTTATAAAATAAGGGTAAAGGATCAGGAACTTGGAAGGAAAATGATCATCAGGGAAAGGCAAAAAAAAAAAAAATCATCAGACATCAAGGGGCTGAGTAATTGAAAGATTGAGTTACAACACTGAGATCAATAGAAAAATAGCAGGGACTGGATGGGAACACTGAGAACCAGAGGGGAATGTTGTTACAGAAGGTGGAAGTTTGAGGAGGGATCCATTGCTGTGATCCATGCTCCTTGGTGAGAGCCCTGCTGTCAGTACCGAGGGGGAACACTCAACCAAATCTGTCCCTGCTTAAGAAGTTATTAATCCTGGTAACTTCAGGTGGGAAGGAGCAGAAGGACTCTTCACTCAGTGAGGATGATCCCCTCTTTCCTCTGTCTCTGCTACTGTTTTTTTCATTTTTGTTTTTGAAGACTGTTTCTATCGTTTTGACTGGAAGACCCTGCCACATTACACCGGGGGTCGGCCCTGCAGCCTTGTAATTATCTGCAGCTAAATTAGAAGTTTAATCTTTGTTCTGAGCAACAATAAGTTGAATCAGATAGGTTTTAAAAATAGCCCAAGCTCAAGTTTAGTGAAGTCTCAAATGCAATTAATAAGAAGGTAATGGAGTTAGGAAGTTGCAGGCTGAAATGTGGAAATGTTTAACTCTCAGTTTTCCTTCACTTGAACTGCAGTGTTGCCTTGCATCAGTGAGGGGAAAATTGCTTCCAATGTTTCTTGTGTTCTTGTACATCATCCTTATGATTTGTCAGTTCAGTATCTGTGTTCTCGTTGGGGTTTGTCTCTGTATGTGCCACAGATTAGCAGCTGTGTGCATTTTTTGTGTAGTCAATTGTCATTTTGACTCAATGCTAAGCCATGGTGAAGACCACTTCAGAACATCCTAGTCCACTGAACTCCTTTGTAATAAAATGCATATGAAAATCCACTTTGTAAGTAATGAGAAATGCCTAATGCAGGTAGGGCTTTGTTTTGCTGTAACAGCAGAACGAGCAGTGGCAATTTTTCCGATCCCCAGCTCAACTCTGCTGTACTATTTGGCTTTAAATACTGTGTTACCTTACTGTCTTGAGATTTTTCTCCTTGTATCTTGGCAACACTGCTGCTGAAGTTCACACTCTCATGTGGTGGAGAGAGAAAGTTTTAACCAAAAGGGTAAACCTTTAGTCTGGTAAATACAATAGGAAGCAGTTTTGGTTCTGTCATCCTCTGTGTAGGAATGGTAGAAAAAGTCAGCAAAAGAGGCAGGTTGTCCCTTGGCCCTGCACATCCTTTTCTGATGTCAGGTTTTGCCTCGAGGTTTAATTTGATGGTGTTGCATGACATGTGGTCCATGTGGGTTTATTTGGTGTGCACCTTGGTCCTGCTGGTTTTAAAATCTCCTGAGACAAAGCCATGGGAGGTGTGCAGAGTGTGCTGATATCTGGTGTTCCCAAGTCCCTGGCAACAATTGTGTTATGCTGGCTGAGGCACAGATCACTGACATGATTAATATCCCAACACCAGATAGGAATAGTTATTCCACAGCCATGCAGGAGTTCAATCTGGTGTTCTCTCCAGAAATGGTCACCCTTTAATCTGTCTCACATGTGTTGCTTAAAGTGGAAGTTTCTTCTCCTCTAGAATCAGTGCTCTTGAAAATTAGCTCTTTTTGTACTTTTATTTGGTAGCAAATGGGACTTCATGGTTTGGGAATAAAACCACTGTCAACCCATCCTCCTATCCTCCCCATACACACACAAACCTAGGCTCGTCCTTTGTTGGATGAGCTCAGGAAAAGAAGCAAACATCTTCAGCCTTTGACACAAGCCCTGTGCTGAGCATCATTTGAGTGAAACCATCTGAAGAGGTACTCGTGTCTTGTGAAGTAGTTCCAACAGTTGTATCAGACTTTAAAGCACATTTTATTCTGCTGTGAAATAAATAGCAGTCAGATCCAGACCAAATTCGTGAAAGTTTGTGAGAAGCCTTTCTCTGCCATAGGCTGACTGTGAGAGGAACAGTGTTTTAGAGGAGAGTGTGTAACAGTGACAATACCTGGTGCAGATACCCCCTTACCTGTTGGTGAAATCCAGAGCCTCTATCACCTTTTTCCCTACATGCAGGAAGGGGTTACGGTGTCCCTGATGACCCTTCTTTGGGACCTTCCTGCAGATTGCTCTGGATTGTTCTACATCTGCTCCTAACTCACCCTCCTGGTGTAGTAAAGGCATTTTAATCTCTTTGCCTCTAAAGTGGAACCAATGAGACAGAAATTCTTGCCATCAGCTTCTCCTGGACCACACCTGGCTGGCTCTTGGGTATGGGGTGGCCCTGGGTATGAAACACGTGTGGTGTAACTTCTGCCTCCTGGCAAGTTTTGGCAGCCCATGTTTTGTTGTTTGCACGCTACTTCCTATTGCTGAGACTTAGATGAGTTACAAACATGGTAATGATTGTTCAAGGCACTGACTTTTATTCATTTGTGCTCTGGAAATCCTAAGTGACCTGAGACCTTTCAATCAGAGGGTTAATTTTATTTTTGGTTGAGACATCTGCTTACGTGAGTGGTGGGAATAGAGGAGAGGTGGCCAAAGGACCTGACTTGTTGTCCTGAACGCGGTTGTCCAGCTGAGGGGCTGCAGGCTCTGTTCTTCACCTGGCTCCTGACAACTTCTGTCACCTTCATCTTGGCCTCTGCAAAGCCAGGTGCTTAGAGCTGTGTGTCTTTGGAGGTACCATGCCTGTCTTTCAAGAAACTGGTGTCTGTTGCCCAGGGAAGGAGCTGGGAGCTGCTGCTGTTGCAAGAGCTGCTCTCCAGATTGCTCCAGAGCTGGCCAGTTGTGTCCAGTGGCTGGGCATGGTGTGACACTCATCAGAGCGGGCACTGATGAGGGCTGAGGCAGTGAAAGTGGTTTTGACCTCCCAGAAGAAGGCCAGGGAAGAAGTGCTGCTGTTGGGGATGATTTATGTTGTAACTCTGTTAGTATTGTGGGTTTTAATGCATGTCAAGGGCACTTTGAGTGGAATCTTTTGGTGTGAATTTGTGTCTTTTCTCCTCTCTCTTCCTCCTTCAAAGAAAATTCAAAATAAATAGTGAAAATCAAAACCGTCTGTTTTGAGGGGACCAAAATGCCTCTCTTTATTTTATGGGATTTGGATATTACTGAATGATTAAAACTTCTAGTAATTTTTACTGTCTGTCTATTGTGCTTGTAGGCAGTGACTCTACTAGCATTAGTTATTTTAACTATGGAAAAAATAATAAAAATGCAATTAATGTGGCTCAACAGCTGAGTCTGCTGGACTTTAAAAAAAAAAAAGGAAAAAAAAGTCATTTTTAATGAGTTCTGGGATCAGAAAGATACATCTGGTGGAAGGATTTGCCAAGTTTTCAACCTCAGAATGTGTATTGAAAAACTCAGTGAATTATGTAGCTACAAAAGTGGATCTTTGCGTGTTTATAAGACCTCAGTGCAATCTTCTTATATTTGCCTAATGACAAACAGACATTCTTACAGAGGCACAGCCCAGAAGGACACATGGGCTGAAATGGCTCTGTAAGCTGATAGTATTTGTATTGGGATGCTGCTACTAGTGAAGGAATTTTAGAGGATTCATTAAGTATAGGGGAAAAGTATTTTGGTATTGGATGAAAGAAAAGAGGAGGAAGGGAAATGGGAGTGGGTAGAGAGGAGAGGGAGCACTGCAGTTTTAAATGTACATGATGTGTGGGCTAAGATATTGTGCCTCCACTGCTGAACCAGAAAATTTATAACAACTGTTTGTCATGTGTATGTATTTATAGCCATTCACATAATGAAGAAGTTTCATGAGGTTGTAATAACATATCAAGATGGATGTAATTAAAACAGAAGCAAATTGACACCTCTAGATTAAAGGCAAACTCTAAACTAATACACCTGTACGCTGTCACTTATGTATTAGTTGTCTGGGGCAGTCTGCCAGATATGCAAATAAAAGACATTGGCAAATTTCCTTGCATGTGTGGTTATGAAAAATCCAACTTTTTAATCGTTTACTTTGCCCTGGTCAGGTTTGGAACAAGGGTAGGATTTAATAATTTGGTATCACCTCTGCTTCGTGGTGGGGAGAGAGGCTACAGGATTCGGGGTGAGGGGGAAGGAGAAGGAGGAATCCAGAGCACTGTTCTGTACAGTGGGACCCTTCCCTTAGGAAAGGGGTGCCAGCTGCACCATTTCAGATCTGCCTCAACTCTCGAAATTCCCGAGGACTAAAGAGTCCTTGACATTGGTGCTCTAGCATTGGAGTGCAGTTATAAATGCTTTTGAAATCTGCCCTGTAACACCTGGGTTTGGTTCTGTCCTCCTGCAGGTGACTGGGGTGGCCACTAAGGAAACTTTTGAAATTTATACAGTTGCACCAATCTGGTGTAAATTGTTACTAGGTCTGTTAAATGGCTATAAAGTATCTTATCAATTTTATGTGACACTATTTTTCAACTTACTTGAAGTTGCAGAAGCCCAAAATGTTTCCAGTGGAGTTCTGAACATCCATTTCAGCCTCTGGTCAATAGATTTGCTCTCGAAATGAACACTCAGTCTGCAAACTGCTGATGTACAATAGTGGTGTGGAGCAGGAAGGGAATTATTTGCCTGGTTAGTTCCAGGGCTGTGAATCGAAGTATCAGCCTTGGTCTTGGGTAACTTGCACCCCAGATGACCTGCCTTCCCTTCAATGCCCCGGGGATGGAAACAGGTCTCAGTGTGGCTTGTGAATGACCCCAAGGCAGGTGATGGAGCTTTTCTGGTAAACCCCTGAAGTTGGGACCTCCACTCCCTGAGTGTGAGAAGTCTCACCTTTTGTGGGTTTGGCGGCATTTCCTCAGATGGTGCTCAGGTTAGTAAAACTAGTTATAATCACGTTGATACTGCAGCAGGTCTGCAGAGCTCAGTGAAGCCCCAAATTCTTGAACTCAGTTTTCAATTCAGGCTTGAAGTTCTTTGCCCCAGTTGGGGATGAACCAGAAGAAAATCCAGCTGTGGGCTGGAGTTCTGCAGAGCTAAACACACCGATTTCCAGGGAGCTGACTGCATAAAAGCTCCAACAGGCATGTTTTGTTAGACTTTTCCTGAATTAAAGAGACTCCTTTTTTAGTACATCTGGACATTAAGGATCAATCAGATGAGGTACGTGGCTTCAAAGTGATTTCAAATGGTAGGATTTTTGTCTTCAATATTTCAACAACTTTTCTTCCACCTTTAATCTTTCATGAGCGGAAGCTTCAAAAGATAATTAGTAAAACATGCTTTTATCTGCATTTATCTCAAAACATGATTAATTTTTTAACTGCAATTACAGCAATCATTTCAAGTTTACTCTATATTAATGAATAAAGGATTTTTTTTTTTTGAGAGAGAGAGAGCATGAGCCTAAAAATGGCTATAGTGGCTGAGTTGAAAGGTGCATTTATGAGTGTGCTTTTGTTTTCATTGCTGGGGATTGAATTTCCGGGTCCAGGAAGTAATATTTCACATGGATTAAAGTTTTTGAAATGCTTCTGCCCAGCTTCACAGGATCATTTTGAGGAGCTGACAATGATAAGAACTGGATCATGCTACTGAATACCCAGTTCCAGGTTTCCCTTTTGCTGGTGTTTTTTGCTCTGTGCTGTGCATGTGTGACTGGCAGGATATCCTCTGCTTGCTGCCCTTGGCACTGAAATGTAAGATATACGATGCAGCTGGTTTGTTGTTAATGAATTGGCAATGAACTTGTAAATTTTCACCTTTACCGTTTCTTTCTTTGTTACAAGCAGCTTAAGGCATTTTTTATTCCTATGTCACTTCTGGGAGGAAGATGTTCATGTCTGTTGCTATCTTTATTTCTGGTATTAATGTGTGTAGGTCTCTCCAACTGGTGTCCTGCAGCCTGGATCCCACCTGTAGGTCCAGGGTGCAGCCCTTCAGGGTTCTGAGCACCTCCTGTCTGGTTGTGTTTCCTTTGTGGCTTACCCTAGAGCTCCTAGAAAACTGTGCCACTGGCACAGAGATATCCCAGAATGGGTATCCATCCCAAAGCCCCCAGAAGCAATGGACCACTGCAGGGGATTACCGAAAAGCAGCACAAGTAAACCCACTTTTTGCTAGAGTACAGCTTTTGCATAATTTTGCCGTGAAGGGTGTTCCTCAGCCCTGGCTCCCTTTTCTCCCTCAACAGGAGGGAAAGATTTTGGGCTGGAGCTGCAGTTTCACTGCTCTGTGCCTCCCAAGGGACTGGGCTGCTGGGTGGTGGCATGGCCCCAGCAGGTGAACAGAGCAGGCATCTGAAACTGCAGCTCTCAGAAGGGGAAGGACATGAGTTTTTGGTTCTGTTTTTTTGGTTTTTGGTTTTTTTTTTAAGTTCCCTTCATTTAGGCCCTGGTCCTGGATGTCAGAGAGGATTTGGAGTAAGCCTGCACAGCCTTGGTTCATGTCTGATTTTGACTGCAATCCCTTCTAAATTGGGATTGCAGTTCCCCTGCCTGTGGTCCCCGGAGAGGTGGATGGGCTGGCAACTGCAGCAGTGAATTGGGCAGCTGCATAGGAGAGCACACGAGTGTGTAATCAGATTTCTGATAAACCCAGGTCTCTAAGTCCCCTGAATGGGCAGCTTTGCTGTGAGTGGCCTCGTAAGGTCTGCTGTGGCTGCTCTCTTTGTTTGGTACTCTGACAAAAAAAATTGCTCTGGTATCCTTGTTGGCATATTTTTACATCTGTTATCCATATTTTGGATTTGTTCTGGCTGCAGTCTTATTTTGTTTTGCAAAATCTACCTGGGATTGGGACGGAGATGTATGTTTGCTAAGGCAGATTTGGAAATTGCGTTGTTGAAATACAGCCCATATGGGCCATTGTAAAATGGTTACTGCAGCATATAATTGCCTTCACAATGATGTGCTTTGTCATTTTCCTTCCATCTTCAAAGAGGCACTCCTGTAGTCTGCTGACAGCAATGGTGGTATTAGAAAACATATGGATTTGTAAAGGCATTAAACTGTCTTTAGTTCAAGGATTAGATTACAGTGTTAGAGTGTGGGTCACCTCGTTTTCGTGTGGTTACACTCGACTGTGTCAGTTTATGGTATAGGTTAGGGAAGGGTTTGTTTATTGAAGGTATCTGACATAATATCCTTTCCAATACACGGGGAAGGAGGTATCTCTTGTGCTGCCATACGAGGTAAGAAGCTGCACTGCAGTGCCAGGGCCGTGGTCCCACCTCCCACTGCATGGCCTGCAGGGCTTGGTCAGGGCTCACCATCCACACTGACAAGACTTCTAAGAAATCTCAGTTACAACATGGAAAAATATGCAGAATGAAAACCCCACAAAATTGGCTTTGAATCTTCAAGGTTTTTTTTTAAGTCCTCCACACTGGGCTCTGCTCTGAACATTTTGGGTACTTGTTTTGTGTTCACACACAAAGGAGCTGCCCAGCTCCACACGTCTCAGAGTACAGGGCAATCTGTTCAGCTTTTACCTTTTTTTCTGCCCTCACAGGTTCAGTTGTGGATTTTTTGGGGTGGACTGGGGGTCTGCAGTGCCTCTCTGAGCAAAGGCAGTTCTCATAGTGGGATGCACATGGCACAGATGTGTCACACAGCCTCTCTCCAGCCTGGAGTGATGCTCATGTTTTTTACACCATTCAAAGGGTAAAACTAGAGGATGGGAGGGATAAATCACATTAAGAAGATCCTTCTTCTGTAGTTTTGTTATTGTTTTTGTCTTACTTTTTGCACTCTGCCCGGCTGGGACACTGAGGCAGACTGGGGCTTGGCCCATGGCCACCTCCTCCCTCACCCTGTGCACTTGCTGTTGTGTTTGGGTTTGCTCAGGTCCCTTCCAAAACAACTCTTGATATCTCTTGACCTTCAAACAAGCTCTTTTAATTAAGATGCTGAGCTGGTCCTTGGGAGACCTGGTCTGGTTTCTGTGTAAGCACAGTCATCTTCCATAACCTTGAAGCAGTCACTCCCTTCCCAGTTCAGCAGGGCTGTGTGAGCACCTGCTTGGGGCTTGTGCTGAGTAGGGATGGACTGGGAGTTGGATTCCTGTGTGTGCCCAGGGGAGGTGCTGCATCCAGGCATGTAGGTTTGGGTCTCTTAACTGAGAAGAGCATGTGTGTGGGGACAGTGCTGATGTGTGAGGTAGTGATATGAGGTATTAGGGATCACCTTGAGCTGGAGTGTTAGTTTTGCTGTAGCTGAGTTTTTCTGACCGCAAAATGGGTTTAATAATACTGTCCCTCTTCAGAGACTACCTGGCTCCTTAATTAGCATCTGCAGGATGCTCAAATAATAAGTTGTTAACATGAAATATCTACATAATTTTCCTTTAGGACTTCAAAGGACCAATGCCTGTATCAGGGACCTGGCTAGGACACCTATTTAAATAACTGAAAGCACTTGTGTTATTATCAACCACTTTTTAAAGAAAGCTATAATTTTATTTATATTTTATATAAGGCCTTAAAATTGTTGACAACAGTCACCTTTGTTAAGGAAATCTGATGTGAAGGGTAACACAGTGAAATTCTGATAAATGCTTTATCTTTCTTTATTCTGTTAGGATTTTTAAGTGTGTAAAAATTGGTGTTGCTTAGTTATGGCTTGCTTCAGTTTTAAATCACTTGCAACATTATCTGTCCCAGCTGTGGTGGTTGTCAAGGCTATTTATGGTAATATCTTTCCTTAAATCCATTGCAGAATAGGGAAGAAACTCTCATTCTGCCTACAAGAAATGTTAAAGGATGTCTTACTAACTCTGGCAGCTGTGACTGTGATAAACAAATTAGGTCTGTCATTAATGCCAGGGTCTGCAGGTGTAATATGTCATAAAACTGGTATAACTTTGGTACTAACTGGCCTATAAAAATAAATAAATGCTGGGCGTTTTTAATCCTGTTTTAACAAATTTAAGAGCACAGCTGCTTTATGATAAGGTTTGTGTAAGGTGAACACCAAGTTCATGTATATGGTGTGTGTTTGCAGCAAACAGTGCAGAAATGAGAAATTAACCAAGTCTAGTGAGAGGCTCCCACTGATAGTCCCAGGTTTTGCAGTGGGCCCTTGTCAGGCCTTTATTCAAGGACTCATTAATGCAGATGTTTAAATCAGTCTCTCCTTAGGAACATGCTTGACTATGTTGTTAAAAACCAGAGCACAGTGCACTTAAAATCTGCTGAAGTGCAGTCAGGGCTGGGATGTTATGAGGTATATACACAAAATATCTTCAGTGTGAAGCTTCCTAACAATGACTTGTTTTTAAACAATAGTTTATTTTGAAGGGAGGCTTGGGAGAGTGGCTTGGGATTGGTTTGGTTTGGGGCCTTCAGGAGGTCAAGCCTGGTGGTGAGACAGCTCCTGGGCTAAGGAGCCTTCCAAACTCTGCCTCCTGGTTCAGCTCAGCATCATCCCGTGGGATGCAGGATGTGGCCACGTGCTGGAGCATCCCTGGCCATGCTGGAAAAGCCCCAGCAGGCAGCTTGGCTGGGGGACCACCAGTAACAGTGGGACTGAGATAACTAACTGGCAGGAGCCTGGGTTTGTTGAAAGCTTTCATGTTTGGTGTTTGCTGTGCCCTGCCTGGTCTGTGTCTGCAGGGAGGATGTTGGGCGAGTTTGGAGTCGAGCACAGGTCCCGATCTGGGTGTAACATAGAGTGTCAGTGGAAATCCTGACAAGCTGAAGGCTCTGCTGAATGGGACGGGATTTTACCTCTGCCTAAGAGAAATGGTGAACTTTATATCTTTGCTTGCAGGAAGTCCTGGTAATGACAAGTCATCAAGATTTCCCTGGCAAGTGGCATTACTTTGGGTAATTACTTTGGGAAGCTTCTGAGAGGGAGCTTCCTCCTCTCCCTGAGGCAGACACCTTCCCATCCAGCCACATATTGTTGCTTTCTCCAGTACCAGCTAAACAGGTGGCAGGATTCAAATCACCACTCCCTGAATGGAGTTTGCTCTCCACAATAGCTCACCAGAGGCCTGTTTTGTTACAGAACATTGATTAAATAAATATTCCTATGCATACAAAAGAGGAGAAATCTGTTACAACACTCTGCAGTTATTTTTCCATTAATGGCAAGGAGCTCTCTCTAATTTTCCTGCCCCTTTCAATCTGTTTCCCTGTCACCCTCCCTTCCCATCACTAGTAATGCCTTCAAGTGCATGAGTAACATACAAACAGCTCACATTCCCTCCAGTTCAGCTCTGGGAATGCCTTAGCTCCTGCTCCCTGTGCTTTAGGAAATCCCCCTGGCCCATGCAGGGCAGAATTGACTGCTCCACGTGGGTGCTTTTGTTTAACTTGGTATTTCATGTTCCGTATCAGTGTTCCTTGTACGAACAGACTTCCATTAACTTACACAGCAGCATTAAAAATACAATTTTGCAACACCAGCATCTTGCATAATACTGACAATTGGGGCAGAATATTTGACTTCTGATGATCATCTTTTTTTCTTCTGTGACCCTGATTTTTTAAATCTTTGAGGCAGATGTTGCTGCTCTGTGGTTGTGCTGATGGAGGTGTGTTTATGTTCTGGAAGAAAAGCACCTCACACTCAGATCCTGGCAGCCAAAGGCAGCTCCACTGCAAGCTGCAGATCTGATTTGGTATAAGATGGTGCCACCTGAAAATAAATATAGGGTAAAGGAGAAAAAAAACCCTCAGCAGATATTTGTCTTGAGAAAGAACTTTTGATTGAACAAACGTCTGCCACAATGAACGTGGAGTATAAGGAAATGCCAAGGCTTTGCTTTGGCTCTGCATTGATGTGATAGAGATAAAAATCCACCCCAAAGAGAGCAACTCAAATTGAGCCTTTTTTTTTTTTTTTTTTTTCCCAGGCAAGGATATCTATTACTTGGGAAAAATCAGGAGTCAGCATTTCTATACTGTCATTTTTCTTATACATATTTAGAGCTGTTAAATCACAGGACTGTTACTCTAGAGAAGTAAATTGTGCAACGTATTTTTTAAAGACCATAAATGAAGCCTCCTTTCATTATGTGAGTTTATATTAAAATACTTACCAGAGCTGGCTAGATTTAGGATCAGGGTTGGAGAAGTACCTGTTTGGATAAAGCTGATCATCTGGGCACTCTCTGAGGGAGAGCCCTCACCCTCTTTCCTAAGCTGGGGAGGGATTGCCATGGTTGAAGTGAAGCTGTGCCAGCACTCTCTGCTCTCCCACTGCTTTGTGTGGCTGTGGGTAAGAAAGGACTGGCTGTGGGAAGTTGTGGCACAAGCCCAGTGTCTCTGCTCTTGCTTACCACGGGCAGTTAGTTGGAAGTGACACTAACCTGAGTTTAATTCTAGTTTTACATTGCAACAACATGCCAGCTGTTCCCTGTATTCTTCCGTGACACTGCAATGTAATTATTTTTTTGTTATCTTTCAAGATGTAATTTTATGTTGGTGTGCTTCCCCACTAACCCTTTGGCACAGAAAACGTGCAGCTAATTCATTTTTCCGGGAACGTGAAGAAGCAAGGGAGAAAATCTCAAATCATGGGGCCAAGTGGCCGTGCTGAAGGCGGCTGAGGAGGGATGTTCAGGGCAGAAAGGCCCCATCTCAGACAGTCTGAAAGCCACTGGGACCTGTGCAGGGATTAATGGTGTCATTGCTTTCGAGCTTCATCAAAAGGTTTCAGTGTAAGAGTTTCTAAGGAATGCTGATAGTCACAGGAACCTATCAAAGGGTACAGAAAATATCAAATGAACAAGCAGGAATGGGAGTTAATTACTGAACAGTGATTACTCCGATATAACCAATTATTGGATCATTAAATGTTTATTACCTTTTTTATGCTCCTTTCCCTCATAAGTGCAGTTTTTTCCTGATAGTATTAGAAAAATGGTGGATCTAATGCATGAAAAGCCTTTTCAAAACCTTGGAGTTATTAAAGAACATCTCACCCCACCACCTGACACGCTGTCCTACTCTCCCTGCCTTCCCCTGCTCTGTGGGTTTGGGGTCAGCTGCTGTGACCCCTATTTAAAGGCCAGATTCTCTCAGGTCTGTAGGGCAGTGCAGCAGCAGGAGCAGGACAGAGGCTCCACTGGATGTGGCCAGCAGGTTCACTGCTCTTCAGCATGGGGCTGGGTTCCTGCCTTCTGCTCCCCCTGTAAGTGGTTGGTGGCTTTTGTGTCCGTCCAACACCCAGAGGCTCTTTCTGGGGCTCTCTGGTTCCCTAAGGATGGGGTGGAATAGCCTTTGGTTCCCCTGGGCTCATAGCATCTCTTCCTCTCCAGTCACTGAACCTCTCTGAAGAAAGAGGAGTTTCCATTGCAAGGTTGAAATGATGCCATTTGAAAGCAAGACATAAACCCTGCACTGGTCTTCCACTGGACATCTGCAAAGTGAAAAATACCATCTTTTCAAGCTGAATGCAGTTATTTTGGATGACATTTGAGGGTTTAAAATGTTAAAGCAATTTTTTAAAATACAGCTATTTGTGACTTTTGTTGATGATCCTTAAATGTTGAGTTGTTTAAGCCCTGTATCTCAGGAGAAAAAAGGGTTGGGGTGGGGGGAAAAAAAGAAAAAAATCTCTTTCTCTGTCAGCAGAGCATTTCTGGAATGGCCTGTGCTGGTCTGTGTGTGCAGGGGGCTGGCAGGGGTCTGCATCTACTTTGTGCCCTTGGTGGGTGTTTTGGGGCAGGTGGAGACACGCTGAGGTTCATCTCAGTGTCACCAGCCCCCAGCAGTGGGTTTTGTGTCTCTGGGGTGGGCAGAGTGAAACCAGGGAAGCAGCCAGTGAGCTCTGCCTGGGATGTGTCTGTGACCATCACCAGATCTGCTCAATAACAAATTCGTCTCTTTCTGAAGCATTTGGAGTGTCTCACCCTCGGCCACCACCATTGGCACCTCTCAGCAGCCACGTTGGTTTTCTCTCATGCACACTATGCTTGTACAGTAGGGAAAGTTCTCATGAGGCAAATTTTTCTGTGCCTTTTATTTGTGAGTTATTTAATCCTTTTTATTAACTTTCTTAGGGAATTATTGTTTTTTTAATAATACCTCCCTTTGCCAAGTTGGAAGCTTCCACCATTTTTGAGCTAAACCTTCAGTCAATCTTTTTTTCTTACTCATCATTTTTTTCCCTTCTTTCCCCCACTTCCCTCAACATAATCCTACCTGGACCTTCCCTAAGAAATGTGATTTTCAGTTATCATCTCTGACACCTAAGCCCCCATGAAGGTCGATGGGGAAGGTTACAGGGAATGCAGAGCAGAGGCTGGAACCAGGAGGCTGTTTGCAGCTTCGTGTTATTACTGCAGGGGAAGAGGAGGAAACTCTGTTAAACCACGCTCTCTGTGCTCCTGGGAGTCTAAATTACTGTGTTCACTGCCCTGCTGTGTCCAATCAGTTATGTGGCAGTTGGGACTTCACCCTTTTTGGAAGGACTCTTCCTCCTCCTGACAGGTTTTTCTGTAACCCTTCAAAAGAGAACTTTATTCTGGGTTCGTTTGTCAACTTTTCTTTAAAAATAAATAAAAATAGAGCGGGTTTACTTTGCAGAGCACATATTATGCAGGTCACAGCTTCCTCCTGTGCATGAAGATGATTTTGTCTCTGCAGTGCAAGTCTGTGGAGTCAGGACTTGTCAGAGATGCTCAAGGATGTGTTGCTCGTGGGAGCCCACGATCCCACACAGGCACCTACGTTAAACACCATGGCTCTGAAAATCCAGCAGGAAACTGCTTCCTCCAGCAGTGAATCACAGCAGTGAAATGTCCCTTTAATATGCTGCAGTCAGAATTTGGGGTTCCAGGCTGGTTTGGGGGGCTCAGTGTCCTGGTTTGGGGCTGCTGCGGCTGCAAGAGGCACAGGGAGCACTCGGAGCTCTGCTCACAGGCACATCTGTGATTATCCCTTTTTGACAGCCTCTGCAAAATACTAATAATAACAATAATGAGACGTCCCTCAGGATTTCCTTTTACTAACTGAACATACAGCCGCAGTTGTAAACTGTCTTGGTAATGTCACAGCCCCTTTGAGAAAGGTGAAGGGCAGAGGACCTCCGCTGGCAGGCAAGGATCCGGAACACGGCAAGAAACAAGGTGTCCTGTGTTTTAGAGCCTGTACAGAAATGTATCGTGGCTGCAAGGCCGTGGGGGATGAGTCAGTCTCCAGGACTGCTACAAATGCTATATTTCAGTGAAAGGTCAGCCAGGAACAAGGTCAGAACAAGCCCATACCGTGAGTGAACAGGGAGCTGCCGGCGTTGGTGCAGCGTGTGGTCAGCTGACTGTGGAGCAGGGGCTGGGCCAGGACACAACGAGGAGGTTTACTCTAATTCTATTATAATGTATAATTAACTAGCATAATTGATAGCAGCTTTCCCTGTGTGTCTGGGGGTGGATTTACACGTCCAGAAAGGCTCGGTTTTGGCTGTTGTGTGACCGCACCGTGTGCCTTGAGCCGATGGACACTGGCTGGGGGCTCCCCAGGGCTCAGGCTCAGCCCATGGATGTGGAGGGGAGCATTGTTTTCAAGAGCCTGTATTTTCTCTTCCTCTGGAATTAGACATAATATCTGGGTGGTGCCCTGGATAAGGCAGACCTGCTGCTGATAAAGGTCTGTAGTGCTGAGAGCTGTGAATGAGGCTTGTGTTTGAAGAGAGAGTGAGGGACAGGTCAGCCCCATTTCTTTCTGGGTTGTTTGCCCCTTTTATTCTCAGTATCCCTGTGAAAACAAAGAGCTTGAACTGAATTTTGCCTTTGTGATCATCCCTTGTACAGGATAAAGTTCATGCTTTGTTACTATGCAGAGACATAAGCAAACTCTTGTTTCAGATGCACTGGGGATTTTAATTTTCACGGTGCACTAAGATGACAGATCATTGTGGATTCCTCTGCCCTTCCTTTGCAGGGCAAAGAGCAAATAAGCAAAACCTTCCACTGCCTCAAATCACCCCAAAACCAGGCTGTAATGCTCGCCTGATCTGGTGATGTTTGGGTTTTTGCTGGGTTTTGGATAGGTGGGGACACCTTTGCTATGGCATTGATGGTGGATGCTGTGAAGTTACCTGGACCATCTGATGTAAAATTAGGCTTTACCCCCATGGCTGATGTTGTTGGGCTGCTGGAAGCCTTGTTATAGCTACTGTTACATCCTTGTGTGAAACATTAAGGAAGAAAATTCAGGGATTTTTTTTCTTTAAAGTGGTGTGTGATTTATCTTGAAGTCTGTTTTGCTTGTCCACTCTCTGGATTTTGCACGGTACAACTGTGGGAGGACATTGCTGGTTTGGTTTTTTTTTTTCCTTTCAGTATCAGGCAATACACATTTTTCAAATGTTAATGCAAATAACCTACTTCTCCATTCTAATCCCTTGGGATGGGAAACCTAAAGGCCATATTCTTCCTTGAGAGGGGGATTTACCCTTCCAGCTACATTAAATGTTAGCTAGAAACATGTGGCTAAGGGCTCCTGAATACTGAGCTGAGACTCTTCTCTTGAGGTTCTGGTTTATTTGGAAATTTAATTTGTAATTTTTTTTTTTTCCTTCCCAAAGGTTATGCAACACTTTAAGCCTCAGATTTTAGGTCACTCTGCCTTTTACAGCCAGATCCACCTCATCAGTGAGAAGGCTCCCTGAGGACTGCAAAAGGCTCAGGCTTAGTGTTATCCAGGAAAAATGTGTATAATAGGTGTATTATAAAGTGGTGGGTAATGTAACCCCGTCTGTCCTCCTGACGAGTGCAGTGGGAACCGTGTTGCCGTACAGTTGCGTGCACTTAAACTCCCTTTTGACAAAATAATGCTAATTGCCCTGGGCTGAATGATGCCAGGGGCTTAGAAATACCTGCCAGTACTCATAGAGGAAGCCAAGAGAAGTCAGGTGGAGAAAACAGGGAGATTGGCTCTCATGCAGAGTTTGTTTCTGAGGCACTGCTGAATCTAGCGAAGGATTAATACCAAAATAATCCTGCTTGTCCAGGAAACTCGTGACAACATGAAGGTTTGAGATCAGTGTGATATGCTTTAGAAGGAGTGTAATAATAAATTCACCACTCACCAGAGATAGAAACCAGTTGCTATTCATCCTACATCACATCTGAGCTTTCCTACGGTTTGTCTCCTGTTCCAGTGATATGAAAGATCCCATTCCACTTCAAGTCTAGCATCGTTTCAGTGCCAGCTTTCACCAGAATCCTTAAAAATGCTCCAAATCCAGCAAAAATCCTCCTACTGCTCAAAATCAATTCCTCTAACCATCTGAGAGTCGCATCCTGGATCTAGGTGGTCTGTGCCGTTCTCTGGTGCCGACAGGATTCTGGCTGCAGAAGTTACACTGAAATGGGAACGGGAGTAAGGTGGCACTTGGGAGGCTGGAGGTGTTGTGGGTTGTTGTTTTTTAAAAAGGCAGGTGGCTACTCACTGGTGAATGGTGACTGCCTAATCTTTTGCCAGTACATGTGCATGCTGGAAAATCTCACCTGTGTTTTTGCTGCTTGTTCTCCTGTTTGTTCTCAGGTGTGTGGAGATACTGTGGTGTTTTCTCTGTGTTGCACCCAAGCCATGTAAGTGGGTGTGGGGCTGCCACAGCTTCTCACCTTGTGTTCAGGGGTGCTGGGGCCGATCCTGCCACCCACCCTCAGCCTGTCATCTCTCTGTCCAGCCTCACTGCTGACCTGAGTGGGGCTGGAGTTTTCTAAGCATTTTGCAAGCTGCTACAGCAGTTGGAGAATGCATAACACATGGGGACAGGACTTCTTTCTTTGGAGCCTGTTTCCATCGTTAATCCTGGAGTGCTCTGGAGGGGTGGTCATGTCTCCTGTAGGACTGTACCCATGAGTCAGGACTGTGTGGGTTTTGGGTGAGCCTGGGGCTTTAGTGGTGATGGTTTTACCATCTGAGAGTGACACATGTCCTGCTCACCATCCCCGAGTCCACCTTGTCTCCAGCTGCCTGCACCCTGTGCATCTGCAAAAATAACCCAGAGCAGGGTCCCCTGTGCCCCCTGGCTCAAAACAGGACGTCAGCAGGTGCCTGGGGAACAAACTGGGATCTCAAACACTGGGACATGCCCCCAGGGCTCCGTGGTGGAGGTGCTGGACGTGTGGTGGTGAGGGCACCTGCAATGGTTAAGGATCCAGTCAGCTCCTCTCCAGCAGTGGAAAGCTTGCTTTCCCAAAAAGCACTTATGTTTTTAAGCCATTTATTTTCCGTGGCACTGAGTCATTAAACATTCCTGCTTGTGTTCTGTTGCTTTTACCCTCTGTAGGAGAGGAGGGAATTTATTCAATGTCTCAGGCCAGTAATGGAGGGGCTGAGGAGGTGCTTGACTGCCTGACTCGCAGGCAGAGACACGGATGTTGCTGCCGGTGACATCTCTCTGCTGAAGTGGGATGTCAAGATCTAAGATCCTCTTCCACTTAGTGTACAAGAGCACTAGAACAATAGGAAACAGAAAGCAGCCCTGAACCGCAAAAGAAACCAAACCAAAACCCCTCTGGCTAAAGGTATATTTTTAATGTTATGAGTAATTTCAGACAGAAATGGGATGACACACTTTACCTGAGTGTTGATGGATCTGTTGGAGTTATGCTGGCTTACACCAGCCTTGTATGTGATCTTCCTTTTTTTTTTTTTGGCTTTGTGATTTTTTTTTTCATTCCAACTGTGTTCACAACAGATGGTGATTATTATGTTTGTTCAGATCAATGAATATTGAGAAAAAAAATGAGCCAAGACAAAAAAAATACAAAAAATGCCCTTCAACTCAATAGAGTCACCCAAGGTTCAGCTGTAGCCCCTGGGTTTTCATTTGGATGATGTTAAGTTATAGTAACTTAAATGGAATTTTTATGAGCAATTGTTTTGCCATGAAACAAGATCTCCCATGGCATTGACCCAGGCAGATATGTGCCCTCTGGACATGCCAGCCAGCTCTCTGGGCTGTCCCTGCTCTGGTGGGACACACTGCTGAGGGGGCAGATGTTGCCTGACTGGCAGGTGCCCTCAGGGGCATCTGGAGCTGCTCCTCACCTTGCCCTCCTGGAAAAGACACTTGTTTACAAAACAAATATTTTAGTAGCATGAGAGATTTAAAATCGCATAAAAATAAATTATTTGAGACAGAATCCAAAATAATCTGTTGGTGTAAATGGGAATATCAGAAATGAGCGATTGGGGGCTGAGACTGGGGGTGGAGGAGGTGGATACGGGTGGCAGTGGGAATAGGAGAGCTCCATTTCCCCCTACACACAGGTGTAAATGCCATTCTCCAGCATTTCCTCCTGAATTGTTCACTCTGGGACTTTACTGTGTTTTCTTTACTTTCTGGTTTTCCTTCAGCAGTGTCTCCTGTGCCAGGATCTGCCCCTGGAGTGTGAGGGCACACAGATAATCACTGCTGACATCTCTCCAGAGCTGCCCTTGGTGTTTTTTCAGCGGTGCAGAGCACTGCCAGTCTCAGGGAGTGAGGCTTCCTTTTGGAGCGAGTGTTCCCTCTGGAGCAGGGGCTTCCTTCGGTGCAGTAGCTTTGTTGCTCCTGGAAAGGCTGAAGCACGGTCCTTTGTGATACTGGAGAGAGGAATGAGCCATTTGTGGCCAGCCCTGCTCCCTGCATTCCCAGACAGGATTTGTGCTGCCTTCACCACTGTGGGATCACACCCTTCATCCTTTCTCTCCACATTCCCCCAAGACAAGCTGATGGCTGAGTGGGATGTGGAGGTGCTCGGCATCACCTGAGAGCACTGCTGAGTGCTCAGCCTGTGTGCTGGGTGCTTGACAAAGGCTCCCAATAGGAAGGAGAGGCTGTAGGAGTGCTTAAAATTGAAGGGATTTAAGGAATAATAATAATAAATGTAACAAATCACTTTTATATGGGCTGGAGGAAAACACAAATTAATGTCTGGGCTCTTCCCTGCTGCAATTTTGCAGGGATTCCCCCAGCTCAAAATAGTGAGTCCCTGAATGAAGAGAAGCAGAGGGAGGGAGTGGTGCTTTTGGCCTGAGGAGGTGCTTTGAGGGGGCAAGGGAAGGTGCTGCAAACACTGGGGTGAGTCAGGCTGGGCACGGGGCTTTATGAGGGGGCACAAAGCCAGAGGGTGGTTGGCACTGAACAGGCTCCCCAGGGCAGTGGGCACAGCCCCAAGGCTGCCAGAGCTGCAGGAGGGTTTGGATGATCCTCTGGGGCACAGGGGGGGACTCTTGGGGCTGGGCCTGTGCAGGGCTGAGAGTTGGACTCCTCGATCCTTGGGGGTCCCTTCCAGCCCAGCATATTCTGTGATTCAGTGACTCTGGGCTGGGAGTTGTGCTGGAGCAGGACCTCCATGCTCAGTTCCCAGTGGTTGCCTTGGGTCCAGCCCAAGCAAACTGTGGGTACTGGTGCTCTCTGAGCACCCAAATCCACCCACACTGAGTCCTGCACGTCCCAGGCACACAGCAGTGAGTTTGTGGATGGATGCAGTCCCTGCACTCATTTTCACACACTGGTGGGATGGTCCCTTGCCTCGATTAGCTAAACCTCTGCCTTGGCTTTAGAGGCACTTTCAGAACATTAATCTCAGAGCTGTGGGAATCCCCCGGCTCTGGGAGGGGTGGAGGAGGGAAACAGAAACAGCTGTCTATTTACCAACCCCTGCCTTTTTGCTTGGAGATTCAAGTTCAGGTACCATGGCAGGACTATAGTTAGTTCCCTGCATTCCCACTGAGTATTGAATTTGTTCAATACTCACAGTAGCACATTTTTTTATGAGGACTTTTATCTTTGCATATTTGGAAATTACTGGAGCTGAGGCTAAAACAATCTGTTCTCCTGTGGAAGCTGTATGTTGTATTAAAATAGAATATCTCACCTCCAGGGGTGTGGTATTTCACAATACATGCTCCCATTGTGTGCTAAATGATAAAGCACTGTAATAAAATATGTCCAGATTGTTCTTGCTATTTTATGCCCTGTAACGTTTTTTCTATTTGCATCAACTATTAAGGTCTACTGAAAAAAACAAATGTGAATGGGGCAGGTGAGAGTGTGAGAAAGGGTGGGATTGTGTGAACAGGATTTTCTGCTGGAAAGAGCGCAGCTGAGAAGGGTGATTTTGGGAGATAAACCTCATACAAGGACAGCCACTATGTCAGAAACCTTCCTTTGGCTTTCCAGGGGGAACAGTCACAGGAGCTCGGCATGGGCTGGAGCATTCATGGGTGAAGATGTGTAAGACTTGTGCTTCTAGAGACCCAAATTCAGATTCAGCCATTTCACAAGTGAAAACCAGTCCGTGCTGTGGACTGGGTCACTGGTGAGTAATGGTCTGTGCCACAACAGGATCACACTGTGATTGGTGGTCACCTTTAATTGGTGACCTTTGTTCAGAAGGGGCCCAGCACACGTTTGAGAGCAGGAGCAGATTTTGCCAGGTGAAGATGTGGAGCCAAGGAGAGCTTATCTGAGAAGCAGCTGTGTCGTCTGTGACTGGAGAAGTTGCTCCTTGTCATGACTGATTTGCCTGAAAGCTGAAGTGCATTTGGCAGTTAAAGTGACATTATTTCAGGTCTTTGGCATTTGTAAAAGATGCTGTTGCTTCTCTCTTTCATCTCCTTCTCTCCCCCTTCTCCAACCTGCATAACTGGCATAAATTGCCTACAATGGGCTTTTCTTTAAAGATAAACTCGTTATTCTCCAAGATAAACTCATTCACATAGTCTGCTCATCAATTTGTAGCCCCCTCTTGAGAGTATCAAATACTGAATCTTATTCTGACACTTTAGCTGCATATTAATAGTATTATAATGAGCAGTATAGTTCTGGGGTTTGCAGCCTGAACCAGACATTCTGCCAGTGCCTGCAGGCACTGAGTTTTTGGATGTCCCTTGAATGTGTTCATTGCAGAGCTGGAGTAACAAATCATTGTGATATATCTGTTGTGCTTCAGTGTGTTTCAACTCTAATGTCTTAACCCAGACTGGTCAAGGCTCAAAGAGCAGTGTGTGATGAATCCCAGTCCTGTTGGGATCCTGCTGTGTCCCACCTATACCTGCTCTGTCCCTAGACACTGGGCCATGGTCTGTGCACTCCTGGACTGTGGATGGGCAGAGGAAGGGCACTCCCTGGGTTGATACACAACCTCCACACAGCTCTTCCTCTGCCCTGTGAGGACAATCCTAAGGAAGCACCATTTCAGGGCCCAAGAGCATTCACAGAACAAATGGAGTATCAGGACTTGTTGAGCAGAAATACCAGAGAAAAAGAAGATTCCGTCTCTGTAGACACCCATGGATTGTTGTGTCTTAAATGTGCTCTCCATCTCTAAAGGGTTAGAGTAAAACTGGAAGTGGTACAGAGATGGGCTCTGAAGGTGATGATCAGCGACCTTCAGTGAACAGAGGAGAGCCCTTCACTGTGGAAAAGGGATGATGAAGCAGGAGTGTGACTGATAAACGTTGATACAGCCATGAATAAGGTTGAAGGAGAGTGGCTGTTCAAGTTCTTCATGCCAGACCTGGAGGTGGCAGATGAAGTGTGGGGGCTCAAAACAGGCAGAAGAAGGCATTTCTTCCTGTGAGAGGGCAGCGAGCTGTGGAGATCATCACCTCTGGGTGGGTGTGAGAAGCTGATGTGGGTTTGGAAATCTGCTGGAGGCGTTTGTGGAAGAGGCACACAGAGCAAGGCTGCTAAAGAGCAGGACTCAGGAGATCCCTCATCACAACCTGTGCAGGTGGCTGATTATTCTGGGCACACTCGTTATGCACTGAGCTTGGCTTGATCTTCTGCAGACCTTCAGCACGGGCTGCTCCCACTGGGTCAGTGTGCCACCTCATGCTCCCCTGGGAAAAGGCAGAGAGGAAACTGGAAGCATCTGGCAGGTTGAGCTGAGCTGTCCCTGAGCCACACTGCTTTCCAGAGGGGTCAGGGTTTGGCGAGAAGGAAGCCTTTCAGAAAGTTGACTTAGTTTATATTTTTATTCTTTCTTTTTTTTTTGGTTGATTGATTAGAAGCTCCTGTGGGATGCTGAGGAGCTCTTGCTCCTTGTTCCCTGCAAGCAAATACTGTTTTTCTTAAATTACTGGAATAAGAAGCTTTGTGTGGGTGCTGCTGAAAAATGGGGGGATTTCTCTGACCATCTTTTGAGATTCTTTCTTGTTCTTTTAACTCTTTCAAATTATATTTCTATTCTGTACTCTGAATGTCTCTCTGCAGCCTGATTCCCTTCTTGCACTGGCCAAAATTGTGAAAAAACCTTATTAAAATCCAAGTATTTAAATGAGGTGAGGTGCAGGGAGAAGCGAGAGCCTTCCCTGGAAGAAGAACACACTGTTGTTTCCTTGCTCTGGGCTCTGGAGGTTCATCTAGCAGTGGGCTCCATAAAGATGCAAATTTTATATCTTCATCTGCTGTTAATATCAAAAAAAAGAAAGATACAGCATTTGTGGGAGGACAGTGACTGGGTTACAGCCTGAGCTCATTTGTCTTTGTTCTGCAATTCCAGTCCTCGCAGGCACAACTTCCAGTGACCCCATCTTAGTCTGCCTGGTGTTGGAGGATGTCTGTGGTTTTCCTTATCCCTTTCAGGAAAAGAGGTGGCTTTGGCACATGTCATCTGCATAATGATCATAAATTGCCTACAATAGGCTTTTTTCCTTCCATAAAAAGAAATCACCCTTTTCCCACTTTTTTTTTAATAAAAAAAAAAAAAAAATGAAATAAATAAATAGAGCCCCTAGACAAAACCCAATAGATGATAAACTGCCTTCTACCTGCAGTTTCCCAATTAGCTAATTATAACACACATTTGCACACAGGCTTTTTTAAAGCAGACTGTTGCTATTCCCTTTCTGTACAAGGTTTTTAGTCACTGTACATCTTGTGTCTTTAAATAATGTATTAGGAACATTTTCGAGTCTGTAAGTGCTTTTTTAATGAGTGTGAAGATTTTAATGGGACTAGATTGCTTTTCATGACATTTCAGAGTGACTTAATTGTAACAATGTTGAGAGGCTGTATTTTAAAGTTTGCTAAGTATGTCTGGTGTGGATTGTAGTCAAATGCTTTAAAGACAGAATGGCTGATGAGATCAGATACAGCTTCTTTTTTTTTTCATGTCAGCTTTGTTAAAGAGGAAAGTCTGCAAAGTTGACATAAAGAAGAAAATAAAGATTTTTAAGGTCCAAACCAGTGGTGGTCACCCATTCAGTTTAAGCCTATTCTCACTAATTTTCAGAGATTGCTGTGCTTGCACTCGGTGCTTCTGCAGTCAATGATGGGGTTTGTGCAGGGCTTGTAAGATTTTTTTTTTATTACTATTTTTTTAAAGCAGCAGCTGGATTTGATACAGGAGTTGCATTCAGCTTTTGGTGCATTTAGGTAACTTTGCTCAAGTGTTACAGACTGTTTTGGGATGGCTTTTAATTCGTGGCCAAATGGCAGATCAAGGAATTGCCATTAATCTCCATGGAAATGCAGGCTCAGTCCTGAGCCTCTCCCCCTTCCAGCTCTCTCCTATCCAGGCCAGAGCAGCTCTTTGGAAGAGGGAAGAGTTAAACACGGGAGAGCCCAAAGGAATCAAGGCATAGCCTATAGCAGCTTGTGCTGTTCTCGTCATGCAAACACCCTGTGCACAGAGAGCAAGAAAGGAAATCAAATAGCATTATAGAAACACTGAGGCAAAAAAGAATATTGGAGTGAACAAAGTGAACAAGCATGAAGTTATTTGCATTTCTTCAGTCTTTTGTTCACCAAGTCTTTAACACTGTTGTCTGAGCACAAACAAAATGACTTGGAGAGCTCTCCTGTGGGACAGGGCAGTCCTGGGACTATTCAGTGACTTGCTCAAGGTCACCTGCAGCATCACTGGCAGAGCCAGACTTGTCTGCACGACCTGACTCCGTGAATTTAATGAGGCAGAGGGGCTGCTTGTTTCTGGCAAGGCTTCTAGAAGTGACAAAACTTTCTGTTTAAGAAAAATAGAACTATAATTTAATTTGAGTTAGCACCAACCTACATCCAAAGTAACTTCCTGAATGCAGAATTAATTCTCATTTTAAAATAAGTGCCGTGCTTAAGCATTTTGAGGGAATCATAGAATCAAAGAATCACAGAATAGATTGGGTTGGAAAAGACCTCCAAGATCATCGAGTCCAACCCCTGATCCAACTCCAATTACTATATCATGGCACTAAGGGCCACATCCAATCTCTGCTTAAAAACCTCCAGGGATGGTGAATCCACCACCTCTCTGGGTAGGCCATTCCAATGCCTGAAACTTGAAAGCTAAACTTGAAAGCTTTTCCTGTGAATGCCCCAGGGAAAAGAGTTGGAATGAGCCGGTCAATTTGCATGTGAAGTTATTAGATTGTGCCAGTGTTACATTTCACTTGACTTGCTCAGAGTTTGTCACCATCTCCTGTGCCTTGGCATGGGACTGGGGAACATTTAGTGTTTGGCAGCCTGAACCAGTCCTGAAACTGGTGATTGTTGCACCTGAATAAAAAGCTGTTGAAATCAATGGAGCTCCTCTGCCTTACAGAGCCGAGCATCTGCTGCCCTCCATCCATCTTTGCTTTGTTTTGGTGTCTCCTGAAACGCTGGTTCTGTAACCTCCACTAGCTGTTCACAACCACAAATTGCTATATATGAGCCAGTCCCTAAAACAAAAATGCACCATGTGCTGTGCCTGTGGTGTATTTTGATTTTACACGAGCTCGGCGGGATGAGTGATAGTATTTGTTCTGCAGCACAGGCAAGCCAAGAGAGCCAAGCTGCTGACAGTGGGGTTTCTGTAGGGGCAGGGTTGAAGGCTTTTGGAGGAACATCATGTTTCTGAGTTGTCAGTAACATGCATTGGGCCTTTTAGCCTTGATTCTAAAAATAAATTGTTTCCACTGGAAAAATATTGGGAAAAAATTTAAGGAAAAAGTCACATGAGGAGGTGTTTGGGGAATGAGGAATCCCTTCCTCACAGCCTGGTAAATGGGGATCAGCTCAAATAGTTCATGTTTCCTGCTGTGCCTATACCTCTCAAATTTTGGTCTGCTGGGAGGGCTAATTTACAGGGTTGGACAAATCCTGCCCAGAGGCTGCTGCAGGCTTTCATCTTTGCTCCTTTCCTCTGATTAATATCACTGAAGAAGAGATGCCTGAACTAGTCCTTGAAAATAAACACAAAGGAGGGCTTGGATAGATCTGCAGTCTTGCTGAGCCTCCCAGTGTGCTTAAAATGATCCGGCGGGATGTGTGACAGCCACGGTCACCTGGAAGCACATTCACCTCAGGTGAATCTGGTGGTCAGAACTTTCTTCAGTGCAATGTCCTGAATCCTGAAAAAAACCCTCTCTTTGCCTCAGACTTGCAAGGACAGAGACAACAAATGAGCAGAAGCCACACCTGGATGCTCCAGATGTTGCTGCAGCCCCTCTCACTCCCGGGGGCTCTCTGTGCTTGGTGGGTGCTGTGTGTGTGCAGTTGGCAGTCGGTTGATGTGTGTAGGGTTTTGGGGATGTGTGTAGGTTTTTGGGGATGTGTGTAGGGTTTTGGGGATGTGTGTAGGGTTTGGGGGATGTGTGTAGGGTTTTGGGGATGTGTGTAGGGTTTTGGGGATGTGTGTAGGTTCTTTGGGGATGTGTGTAGGGTTTTGGGGATGTGTGTAGGGTTTTGGGGATGTGTGTAGGGTTTGGGGGATGTGTGCAGGTTCTTTGGGGATGCCAGACATTTGTCTGTCTCTCTCTCAGCCAGGGGTGCTTGCCAGCCTGTGAGCTGACCTTTGCTTTCCTCTCCAGAGTAGGATTTAAAGGATGTGTATTGAGGATCTCTGTTAAACCTGTGGAGAAAGGAAATGTTTTTGTTAGGGCTAAAAGCCCCCGAGGAGATGGTAACTTCTGCACTTGCTCATCCCTCACAGGGCCGTCGCTCACTTCCAGAGGGTAATTGCTCATCAGTGCAATTTATAGCATGGTCTTTGCTTATCAAATGTCTGAGATGTCTGAGAGAGGTCCCTCCATCTCCCTTCCCAGCCACTCTCACATTATGACCCCGGTCGTGTGAGTGTTTGCACGGCAAGAGTGCCAGGACAAGGATGTTTTTGTTGCCTTTTGTGCCTCAGCACTGCTGATCTGCACAGCACCTGGCACCCAGGGGCACCCAGGGGCACCCAGGGCTCCTCCTGAGGATGAGTGACAAATAACAGCAGGGTGGGATGGTTTATAAGATAAAATAAAGGAAAGTGGGTACATGGAGTGTCCCTTCAGCAGCACTTAGGGGAATGCTCCATACCATGCAGGATTAGACTGCAACCAGCTGTAAACCAGGCTTTAATAATTAGTGGCTCTTATAATTGAAGATTAGCCTCAAATGCGCCTGCCTGTGTGTACAGGACGAGCTTGGATGTGAGTTGTCTATTGAGATGTAGTATGAAAATGACAGAAACATCCACTGACAAAATACACCTAGGCAGTCTTGATTAGATTAAATCAAATGGTTACAGCATCTGGAGCCTTTAGCATGTACAGGGCATCCTAATGGCCCTGAAAGCTTCCCCAAATCCTATTAGATAGGTTAATCTCATTGGAGAATACATTCCAGGTGTACATAAACTGCATTGTTATAATACTTTCTATGGTTGCCTAAATCCTTTAAAGGTGAACTGTCATAGACTAACTCTGTGGAGTCCATCAAAATGCAGTGTCCCAGAAAAGTTCAGGAAAACAATACAATAAAAATATAAATAGATAAGAATAAAAAGAAACTTCCCTGCTGTAGGAAAGGGGCTGGATTCTGGCACTGTAAGAGATTAAAGCCTTGAGTGTGGTCACTATTCTGCATTACATGCACATCTCCTGTGATTTCTCAAGAAATTCAGAGTATTTCAGGGAGACCTTATTGTGGCCCTTTAATAGTTTAAGGGGGCTTGTAAGAAAGATGGAGAAACTTTACAGTAGAACCTGTATTGTTAGGACAGGGGAGAATGGTTTTTAACTAAGAGGGTAGATTCAAACTGGATAGAAGAGAGAATTCTTTACAATGAGGTTGGGTAAGCACTGGCACAGGTTGCCCAGAGAGGTGGATGCCCCATCTCTGGACACATTCAAGGTCAGGTTGGATGGGGCTCTGAGCAGCCTGGTCTCGTAGAAGATGTTCCTGCCCATGGCTGGGGGACAGGGGACAATGTGACATTTCAAGGTCCTTCCAGCCCAAACCACTCTCTGGTTCTGTATTCTGCCTCCTGCTACTTGCTCCCTGCAACAAGGAGCCCAAGTCAGAAAAAATGAGACTCCTTCTCAGCTGCCCTGATGTGCCTTCTGGCAGAGTGTGTCCAAACACGTGGCTGGGAGACGTGGTGCTGCCTTCCCCTTCCTAGACCCGACTGCACATGCAACCAGCAGTGAACTAAATGTACATGTGTGTATTGTGAGGGCATCTACAACCTGGCTGGCTGCAGTTAAGTAACAATTAGATTTGCTTGTTGACTATTTGGCACTTAGCAGTCTCATAATTAGTAACTGCAAACCAGTAGAGAAAATGAAGCAAATCCCTGATTTTTATAATACTGCTGGGCTTTATAACTGTCTGCAAAATCATAACCTCCTGCTTGTACAACAAAGCAAACACTGCAGTATTTTGAGAGATGTTATTTATAAAACAGCTAAGCTTGTGTATTAATTTGTTGTTCCTTTTGTTGTCTTTTGGGTGTTTGTGGTTTTTTTTTTTTTTTTGGGGGGGGGGGTGTTCAGTGAATGCCTCCCTGATTGGTGTTACCTGCTTTGGATTACTCTGCTGCTACATTTGCTTTCCCTTTTCCCATGTGGTGCTGGGGGTGGAGGAGCAGGTCCCCCCTGCATGGAGCAGAGTTGCCTGCACAGCGCCGAGGCTCAGTGGCAATTCCGTGTGGATGGGCAGGTGTCTGTTGTTCTTTCACCTTTCCCACTGATTTGGGGGGAAGTTATGTAGCCACAGCAGTTGGTTGCCAGCTGCCAGGGTTTGAGAAGGGAGTGTGATTGATACCAAGCCAAAGGAAAACATGCCAGTTACTTTGCAAGGAGACATGGGATTGCTCTAAGGGAGTGTGCTTTGGGCCAGCGTCTCCAGGGGCTAGAGAAAAAAATCCCTGTTCATGTGAAAATGAAAGGATTTGCAGAGTGAGTTACCTGGGGAGTGTGCATGGAAAATGCAACAGTATTGTCATCTCTGCAGAGAACATCTCTGTTCTGAGATCCTCCAGTGTTCTCTGGTGTGCTCACTCCAGCACAAAGGCAGGAGGGTTTGCCCAAGGCTCAGTCCCAGCAGGAGGTGTCCAGAACATCCCAGGATCAGCTTCCTCCTGGCTCCCAGGGAACCAGACATGGGGAACACGGGGAGGTGCTCCCACGTGTGGGGAGTACCACCCGTAGTTCATTTGCTTGCTTGCTGAAGCACTTCACTTTCTTGATCACTTCACTTGAGATGGGTTTAAAACCCCTTTGGGAGCAGCAGTTTGGGTGGACTCATTGATTTTAAGTGTGAAGTCTCTCTTGCTCCTTTGTAGTAGCTGGGACTGCCCCTGCTCCCCAGAGATGGGGTTCATCATTAGCACTTGGGTGTGCAAAGAATGGGAGAATAAATCTGAGCTGGGCACTCAGGGCTCTCCTGTAGCTGGGCTAAGAACCAGGCACCTCTGGAGGGGTTTGCCTGAGTTTCCAGCTGGTTTCCTCTGTTGAGTCTGGAGCCTCTGCTAATTCCAGTTCCTTATTTAATGAAGCCAAATGCAAACTGAAGTGCAGATCTCTGATTAATATCGGAGTGGGTTCTCTTTCATACATTTGTCATTTCTTCCCTCACCACTCCCTTTTGAAATCATTTATTTTCTCTGCCTAAAACATTCCTATATTGTTATTGCTCTCACAGTGGTGTGCACTGCACTCACTAAATCAAATTTATAATGCTGGAATTAAAGTAGTAGGTTTCTTCCATTTTGTCTCCACGTACATTTAAAAAAGAGAAGTTCTTTAAATTAACCTAATGTAGCTGGATTTGTTTTCCCTTTATTAGCTTTGGAGGGGGTTCTCTAGAGGACCTCAGTGCCATTATATTATCTGAGGAGTAGATCTGCTTCAGCCTGATGGGAATTTTTAACAAGAGCAATGTTTTCCCTTTTCAGTGTGAGTAAATACTTTACTGAAATCCAGGGGGCTGATGCTCTGCTGCATTACCAGTAAACATGAAGTGAAAAACAGCTGGCAGAGTGGAGAGGAGACAGAGCATACAAAGTGTTGGTGTGCCTGCTGATCTGCAGAAGGGCTGCCACTCGGGTGTGTTTTTGTGAGTGATTTTATCCGTGCAGAAGACTTTAGCTCTTGGCCAGCTCTGGAGCGATCTTGGTTTCAGGATTTAGTGTAAGCTGGGTGTCTGACCTTCACCCTGCACCATCACCAGAGGTGTGGGAGCTCTGATGATTTCCTGGGGTTGTGCCATGCCTGGGAACAGACACTCCCCACAGATACTCCCTGTCCCTGGAGCTTTGGGCTGCAGCCCTCGTGCCCACAGAAAGCTCAGCAGGGCTGTGGCCAGGCAGGGGCTCTCTCCAAGGTGGCAGGAGCAGGTTGATGGATGCCACAGCAGGATGGTCACAGTCTCCATGCAAAAGGTGAGGCAGACACGTGGTAGAGTGTCCTTTCCTTTGGAGATGGGCCCTGCTCCTTGCTTGTGCTGCGTAAGGAAAACAGCCAAATACGACCCTTGTCATGAAACTAATTTTCAACTATTTGATTATCCAGAACCATTTTGGTGCAGATAAATATTTCTGACCCTGGTTGCCACATTATTGCTTTGACCTGTCACCCCTGGCAGACCCCTGTCTGCATCCTCCCAGGCTGGATGGCTTGAAAACTATTATCAGTGACAAGTAAAAGACTGCAGAGAAATAAACAACAGGGACCTCTGAGCTTGCCCTTGTAAACTACAGTCAGGCATCACCCAAAAAGCGCCCAGAATACAGACAGATCAATGCTCTGCACAGTCCTCTGCAGACACACTCTCTTGCACAGGGCTTTCACAGGCTATAATGCATGTTTTGATAATGTCTTAGCACTGCATTTTTTTAATGTACTTCCTTTGTTTGTTAAGGTGCCTTTCAAGCCAAGTCAGTGCTGGCTTTCCATAAAATTCGCTGGTGCTTCCATCATATACACTGAAAGTGGTGTGTGCAGAAGCCATTCTGTCAATATATATTTTTATGTATTATTCAGCTCCTGTTGTTTGTGTTTGCCAAGGAAGTTTGCATGCAATCTGCCAGGTTAGTTTCTTAAAAGCTTGGATGCTGAGTTTCTGTTTTCATCTAACTCTTCCCCTGTTTAGGAATGAGCTGTCAGGAGTGGTGTATTTTTTGTTCAGAGCTGTGCAAGTCCTGGCTGTCCAAATAGGAATGTGACAGGCAGAAAAAGCACGAATGTGCATTTTTTTCAGTTTAAAAAGAATTAGTAAGTTCTTGAGGTAGATTTTGTTTAGCAGTGTGGGTGTCAAAGCAAAGTACTCCATGGCTCTGCACTGTGGTACCTGAAATTTGAATAAGGTCCTGTTTTTATCAGCCATCTCTTGGGGATTGAGATGAGCCATAAGGCCTTTCACATGAAATCTTCTGTTTCACCAAATTAGCACCATGAAGGCAACAGCACTGGGGTTAGAGGATTATGGTTTGAATGAACATCCAGAACTAATCTGCTTCCATGATTCGCTGGGTACAGTTGGAAAGAAAGCTAATCCAGAGGGAAGCGTTTTACTCTTCCCCCTGTGTGCACTGGAGATCACATTGTCCTGAATGACCCCACTTCCCTCTTACACTGCTGTGTTACACACTGTGCAAAAAACGTGTCTGTGGTGCTGGGTTACCTTCAGAGCGTTCCTAATCTCAGTGCCATGAAGGTCCTGGCAAAATGTCTTGCTCCCTTTGCCCTTTTCTTGCTGCTGGTTAATGAAATTCCAAGAAAAGAGTAAAATTACATTTGGGTTCACAGAATTCATCTCTAAAAAGCGTTTTTACTTTTGTGGTGATGCATTGCTTTTCTGGTTACTGGGGTTAAAATCCTGTTGGTATTTTTGCTGATGTCTGTTTTTCAGCACTTGTGAAGTGTCAGGGGTGGATGTAATGGTTTTCTGCTGAAGGGGGATGTGTCATAGCAGGAGGGGCTGGGGGACTTGGGTTCAGTTGCTCTTCTGGCAGTGGACTTGGTCCCATGGAGTCATGGAAGGAACAGGAATTTGGGCTAAGTCCTCACTCCTGAGGTTCCTCGTGGCAAAGCACCTCTAAAGATCTCTAGACAAGGTACACTAAAGAGAGCATGTGGTGTTGGGAGGGCAACTGAGACCCAGAAATCTGATCCCTTGCTTTCTCTGCACTGCTCTGTAAAACAAAGCCCTTCCCTGCTTCACTCATGGGCGCTGATGAAAGATGCCTTGAAGATTTTGGTTGCCTACAGAGTCTAATAATAGAGGAAATACCCAGATTTGGAAATACGCTCTGAGGCCTTAGTATTGACCTGCTGGAAGTCTACTTGATAGATCCTGGAGCCCAGGTTGAGAGTTTTGCTCTTCCTTTTAGACAGTCCCTGCTCCAGCTCAGGTGTTAATAGAGATGCTCATGCCCGTGGCTTGGCCCGAGTCCAGAGACATGAGACAGGACCTGGTGGAAGGGTTAGTTCAGGTACAGCATTTCCTTCCCTTTGTTTCAGAATTCTCTAAAATCCTGGTTTGAGGCATCAATCTTGAGCCAGGCCGAGCAAGCCTACATTTTCTTCTCTACGTTTCCCTTTCCCTCCATTTGATTTTTTTACCAGCTTTGCTTATATTCCTGGTGTGCTTTCCAGGAGCTGCCATTAATCTTGTTCCCAGGAGTCCCTATGTCACTCCTGGCTGTGATACATGCCATTGCCAGAGGTTTTCAGTTTATTTAAAACTCTGCTGCAGCAGGTTTTCCCTCCTGCATCCCTTCCTGAACTAAAAGCACTAGGCTATTCATTATTTTCAATAAATAAGCAGTCATTTTGTTAATCCATCTTAAAAAGTATGATCACCCACAGGTGGAGTGCTTTTTTATGACTGTTATTTGATTCCTTCTCATAGATCATTTCTGCAGAGCTGCATCTCTAGGCCACGTCTCGTTCCTGCCGCGGGGGCTGCAGGAGCTCGGTCGGCTCCTTGGGTGCTCCCCAGAGCTTTGGGGTGCTCGGCCAGGGACAGGGCTCAGCGTGATCTACTACAAGGTGGACAGGTTTTCCTGCTTATCCATCCTTCTCCTTATCCATCAGGTCGTTCTGTCAGCAGCCAGATCCCTGAGCCGGGTTTCTTAAGAACACACCACAGCAGCAGTTGCACGAGACAGGGAGGAAACAATAACCTGGAGGTTCAGCTTAAATACTTGCTTAGACCAGCTTATGGCAGGTACTGCTGTCCTGGTGTTGGACTCAAGTTAGGAGGGCTTGATTCTGTGCCATTGATCTTCATGTCATGAATACAAACTCAACTTTTACACTGCAGTAAATTAGTAGTATTTCTGCTTCTGCTTTTAGAACTATGTCAGGTATAAGTGAGATAAAGATTGAGGTAATTCTAAATGGGAAAGCAGAGGATGAATTTTTAGAAATGCTTGTTCCTAGCAGAAGTTTGCACCTGGTGAATTATGCTCTTAATTTCAAAGAAGAGCAAAATAAAATCACTGACATGAAAACCCTGCCTGTACCTTAAAAAAGCATATATACGGATGTGCATGCACACACTATTGTTTAAAAAATAATAAACCTGTAAAAAGCAGTTATTTATGCTGCAGGTAACAGCCCTCTGGCAGTGCCTGGATTTTGTTTGCCTCATACTATAAAAAGCCCCAGCTGTGATCTCTTCTGTTCCATGTGAGCTGCCAGGGGGGCCTCCTCCGGCCTGCTGGGGAAAGGTTTGGCCATGGGCAGCAGGAGGAGAGACACCAGAGTCCAGAGGAGGATGTGAGCCATGTTTAAAGCTACTGGTTGGGGAGCTTTGAGAGATGAACAGGGAGGTTGAAGATGGTGTTTGAATAGAACAAGAATAAGGCAGGGATGGGGAGATGGGAGCACAAGGACGGGAAGGCAAATTGGATCCCAACTGGCATCATGGACCAGTGTAGGGGGGCTGTGTTCTGGGGTAAGACAGAGCTCTGGAGATGGTCTCGGGATCTGGGAGCTGACTCACACTGGCAGTGTTGTTGTTTGCATCCTGAAGAGGTAAGAGGGGAAGGCATTTATGTGTTTGTTTTAAATTGGTTTGCCTTTTTTGAGTTCGGGAGCTCTGAGCCAGTTCCGTGGAGATGGAATTACTGAGTGCATGTGGGCTGAGCATATGTGAGAGGGGAATTGAATTGCTTGGGGAGGAGTTTGTGCGCTCTAGGTACAGCAAAGAGATGGGAAAAGACAGACGTTTTGGGACTCTTTCCACTAATTTTATGTGAAAGAGTAAAATGCATCGAATTATGCTGGGAGGGGGGATGTGGTACGTGAGGCACTGAGGTGATGCCTCCTCACATGATAAAGAGCAGCCTATAAAAACAAGGGCAGAAATGGTATGCTTTTGGCTGGGGGAAGGTAGTTACTGGTTCTCTAAGTTCATTTTGGAGAGGCGACTAAAGGAGGTAAGACCGATAGTGGAGACAAAGCTAAGATGGGACAGCCTTGCCAACAAACCATTGTCACTGCAACATTCCCATTGTTTTCTTAAACAACAAACCCAGAAGGTCAGATTGCAGAATGAGTTTCCCTTCTCTTCCCTAACCCTTGCACCATTCCTGCCTTTGCTCAGAGCAGGTCTGTTTGCAGAGGGGAAGCTTCTCCTTCCCTGGCCATGCATGGAGCTGGGTCAGCTCTCTGCAGGTCCCTGCTCCGAGGCAGGGGGGGCAGGGGGTGTGTGACAGGAATGTTGCACCTACACTGTTGTCACTGGCAGGCACTGCCTGTCCTCACCTGCAGTTGTTTTGTTTTCCCATCGAATCCATGACAGTGAGTGCTTGCCATCATCTGTTCAGGGACCCTCAGAGAGAGAGGCAGCCACAGGCATTAAATGTTACACACCAACCACAGCAAACGGGACAACAGCACAGCTGGTGTGAACACGGGCAAGTGGCTGCTCCCAAAAACCCCTCCTGCCCTGGTGGTGCATTTGCTGCCTTACCAGTGCCCTTATGGGGATGTGTTTCCCTCATGGACTCTTGCCAGCAATCCCAAATAGAGACCATTGCCTTTATAGCTGAAGGGAGATGCTTCTGCCAGAAACCCCCAACCAACCTGACAAGGTGAAGAACATGTGTTGGCTTGAGCAGGGAGGATCTGCTGGGGAGCATCATGGTTTTTGCATTTATTTTGCCGTTCTCCTGCATTTGTCAGAGCTCTTCCTACAGCTCTGATCTTTTTGTCTGCGTTTAAAGATCTTTCTATTCTCTATTTAACAACAGGAGGTTTTAGGTTTAAATGGCACAATGGTGTATGTAATTTATATATACAAAAAAGATAAATTGCTGCTTCTCGAGACACAAAATGCAAGCATTGCTTTGTTGGCGGAATTAACTTTTGTGCTATGTCAGGCGTGGAAGGTATTGTTAGAGATATGATTTTAGTATATAGCAGTACTAAATATTTTATCTTGTTGGCAAGCGGTGTTGTTGCAGAAGGTTTAAACTTCAAAGTGAGCTTTGCTAAAATGCCTTTAAAATAAAAGAAAAAAAAAAGGTGGAGAGGGAGATGTAAGAGTGACTCGATTCGTGCTGGAATGATTTCACAGGAGGATTGTTATCCACTGAGACACAAGGCTTCTATTTGACCTCCTGCTGACTTCCCTAAACAGTGTTTGTAGGATGTTTAAACACTTAAAAAAAAAAAAAAAAAAGGAAAGAAAAAGGAAAGCTGCTCTGCCGGAGTGTCTCCGTGCAGAAGAGCCACATCTCCTTTTTTCAAAGTGACACATAGAGAAGGTATTTAGCACTTACAAAGAGCTTGCTGGCAGGCTCTCAGTTCTAGGGACGTAGAAGCGATCCAGGCTCTCTATTTTAATGTAATTTTTGGTGCCGGGTGTCCCTCTCTGCTCAGAGGTTGCACAGAAAACCCCTCAGCAGTGCCGGGCAGGACGAGCTCGGGAGGGGCTGCGGTGCCTTCATCCCCTGCGGCTTTGGTGGTCCCTGCCCGGGCATCGCCCCGGCAGCTGCGGGGAGAGCACGGGCTGCAGCAGCCTGTGCGTGACTCGGGAGGTATTTTGGGATCCTTCTGGGAGAAAAGTGCAGTATCATCGTTAAAGAGAGTGCTGCGGGATAAACTGTGACTGAGATCTGAGCGCGGAGAGCTCCCCGGCAAAGGGACGTGCTGCTCCTTGTCTCGCTGCAGGGAGGGTGGGGTGAACCGGGATGACAAATTCACGGGCTCTCAGCCTTGTTCAAGGGGCCAATCCGTGCTGCCCTCCCGCAGGTACACGGGCTGTCAGAGGGCTTCATTTCACACACGAGTTTCCAAATTTTGCTCAGTAGCAGTGAGCAAGTTCATTGTAAGGCAGTTATTCATCTGCCTGAAGCTGTTCCCATTTGTTTCACCCCCTCCTTGTCTTTTCCTTGCACTCCCTACACTCCATCTCCCTCCTGGGCTGCCTTGCTAAGGTGGTGCTTTTAATGAGCGCCTGGAGATCTGACCATAGAGGCATCCAGGCCTTGGTGCCTTCGGGTCATCCATGATTAAACTGCAGGACAGGGAAGGTTGGGGGTGGGATGAGTGTGGAAAACAGGCTGTGTGCCCCCATTTTCCTCCTGCAATGGTCAGAGCACCTTTCCTGCAGAAGTAGCAGCAGACATCAGTGCAGGAGCAATGCGACTCAAAACTAACCCTGTAGATCAAGGTGAGCCCAAGGGTGGCTCATAAACCAATTACTGGGTTAAGCAGGTAATGCCAGCGGCCAGTGCACAGATTTATCATCACTTCTGCAGTTCTGAAGCACTGGGAGAGGGGAAGTTTTTCCCTTCCTCACCTTGAGGGTGCAATGAGGGTCGTTGTGATCAGGAGCTCTCCTCCTCTGGTCTCTCATCTTTCCTGCACTTTTCAGGACACACACACGCACACACACACACAATTCCCTTCCTCCTGTTCGTTGTGCTGTTACTGAATTTGGGACACTGGTCCCCTGGGAACAGAGCTAGTTTCTAAGCTCTAATAGGCTCCCTGTTGTCACCATTTGGGACATCTCAGCAGCAGAAATGGGAAGTGACCTTAAGCAAGGAAGAAGGAAACTGCACAGTTTAACCAGGGCAGCTGTGCCTCTGCTGTGTCACTCTGGTTGTGGAAGGAGATGTTGTCTAGAGCTCCAGACATCATCTAGAGCTGATGCAGACCCCAGTGGGATTAATGGAAGGACCCTCATGGGCTGCACAGGGGCATTGCTGTGTTGTGAACGAGAATCTCCACGGAGGTCCCTTCCCATGGTGACAGATCACATCGTGTACGATCGCACAGTGTGACATGAGTTGTGTTTTCTGAAGTTTACCCAGAGAAGAGCCCTATTTTCATTTTTGGGCACATCCTTGGGAGAAAGCAAACTCTTCACAGGGTGGTTTGAGCTGCAGGCAAAGGAGTTCAGCTCTGCAGGGCCTTTGCCCTGGGCTTTTCCATGGCAGAGTTGAGCTGCTGCACCTGGCAGTGGTGGGCCGGAGCTTTATTGCAAGCAAATTTTTGGCGTAGGTTAAATATTCAACAAAGAGCTTGAGCTCTGCTTGCTTTGGCAAACAAGTACATCCCCAAATGAATCAAACAAGTTGTAATGCAGAACAAATTGGAGTAGTAGAGGATTTGTCTCAGACGCTTAAAATCATATTTTATCCCCTGCCTTTATATTACCATCTATTCAAGCAAAAAAGCATGTTTTGAAATACTGATGGGAAAAAAAAGCTGAGCACGTGTTGTTTATTCCTTCAGTGCTGTGGTACAGCCTTGTATTTCTGTCTTGTGCTCTTTTCTGACCTTGGAGCAACCCAAAAGATAGCTGGCTAATGGACTGTACTCAACTGCTGTATATTTTACACCCAAAGATTTGCAAAAATTGTTCTAAATTAAACAGGGTACAAAGTTTTTCTAATTTCAAGCACAGAGAATTCATTTTCAATTCCTCTATCAAAGCAAAATGACAAATACAAAATGCAAGTGAAACCAGATGGACTAACTATATTAGGAGCTCTGCATGCATATTTTGTGTCACTTATTAGCATTCATTAAGTCAAACACGGGGAGAAATAAGCTTTGCCTACATGTATTAAACCAATAAGGCTGGCAAGGATCCAAGCCTGCTCTAGTGGATTAATTGTTTTATAACTGCTTTAATTAAAATTGTTCAGTATATGATTAACCTAAAAGTTTTAATTTCCACAAAATTGTTGAACAAATGAGACATTAATATTTTACATTAACTGTGGAGAGTGTGCTGTGGTTCCCTGAGCAGCTCACTGTAAACCTGAGGTGAGGGGCCTTGTGGAAGGAGTGGAGGGATTGGCCCCAGGTGCCCCTCTTGCTGTGAGAGGCTCATCATCGAGCAGTGTGTTCTGGAAGGTTCTGTGCCTCCCTCCACTGTGATGACAGGGGAGCATGGAACATTCTCTGCTTCCGTTGACAGCTTCCACTGGGGCTGGTGCCATGGATCGTCCCACAGGGAGGGTGGCAGTGCAGCAGTGAGGCAGGAATGAGGGGCCTCTCCTGCCTTGGCTGTTCTGGAGAAGCTCATGGGCTTTACCAGCCTGGATCCACCCACACTTGGAGAGCTGCCCCTGCACCAGGGATGGACAGCAAAGAGGTGATGGACACAGCGAAGAGGTGATGGACACAGTGATGGACAGAGCCAAGAAGTGGTGGCTGCAGAGCAAGGAGGTACCAGAGGTGTGGGCACCATTGCTGTGCTGGTTACCCTGTTATCAGGATCATCTGCAGCCTCTCTCCCCTCTTCTCTAATCAGGGGTGCTGCTTGGTTGCTGTAGACTGCTAATTATGAGTTTTTGCCCCTTTTTAATCACCCAGTTTGTCTTGCAGGCTGACTGGGGTTTTAAGAGGTATTCCAGCAAAATGGGCATGAAATGCCACAAGAGAAATGGAGGTTTTGGGCCAGCTACTGTGAGCACCCCCTAAAGCTGTGCCAAGCCCAGGTGACCTCCTCATGGTGTGCACTCTGTGGTGGCTCTTCTGCAAATACAGAAGCTGTTAAACCTCCAAAGTGCCAAACTCCTGTTGGGACAGAGCACTTGGAGCTGTTGGGTTTAGGCAGAAGAAAAGCTGTGCTGGAGTCTGATGGGGGTCAGGTCAGCTCCACCAACCAGGAGGTTTTTGGAAATACAAGAAGTCACAGTTTTCCTCGTCTTATCAGGAAATCTGAACCTTCCATGTTTATGTTGTGTGATGCCTTTCTGGGGTGTTACCTTAGCAGAGAAGGGGGGCAAGTGGTGCAAGGGGCCATGTGTTGTGGTGTTGGGATGTGCTGGGGAGATCTGCAGCTCACTCTGCCCAGGCCTCACCTCCTCCTGCTTGTTTCATCTGGCAGTGTGAGGTGGCTTCAGGGTGTGGATGTGCTGCCATCCTGATGGCTCACCAGTTCTGCTGGCACTGGAAGTGTTTTGACACGTGACATTGCAGGCAGACTGCAGAGCTGGGCTGCACCTTGGTGTCCACCTTCTAAAAACCAGCCACGCCATGATCTGAGCTCGTGGCCCTGTTAGAGCTCATCACCAAAGTGTCACTGCCTTGAGTGGGACTGAGAGTTCATCTCTAAATTCACTTCCTTAGGGGCCCCTTTTGAGGTGGCTGCGGTGCTTACAGCATGGGCAGCACGGTGTCAGCCCCCAGTCTGTGGGACTTCTTGGGGGAACAGGCTCCTCTCCTGTGGGTTCTTGGTGGTAGCTCATGTCTTTTACTGGTGATCCTTTATGAACTGGCACTGGGAAAAGCAGTCTTTATGCTGATGGCCTCCGTGGCCCCACAGTATGCCAGAAAGTAGACTTAAGTGAAGTCCTGGCTATGCAGGGTTCAGAACTTCAGCTGATGTTGCTGGAAATATTGTGCACAGCCATGAGATCTCCTGCTGTTGGGTCCTCTTAGAAGTATTTCTGTTGAAATGTAGTTGCCTCCAGTTCAACAGTATTATCTGGGTGTGCCATAAAGTATTCTGCTTTCTGATTCTCCTCGAGCCTCTGTAGGCTTTCCAAAGTGGAGCATGCAGAATGTCTGCCATTGCTTTGGAACATGGGAATTTCTCCTGGTGGGAGGGCGGCTGCAGAGGGCTGGCTCTGTTCCCCTTCTGCACCTACTCCTGACAGTGCTGTTAAAGCTTCATATAGCTTAGAGTGACCAAGATCTGGGGTAAATTGAGCAGCTGGCCACAGTTTGCTAGGTCAGAGAGGGCAAGGAAATCCTCCTAGTGTTGGTAATGAATTTATAAATGCTGCTTATGTCTAGATTAGGTGGAGCTTGGGCAGAATCGTCGCTGTTCATTTGTATTTCAGTTTTAGGATATTTGGATAAGCTTGCAACATCGAGGAAACAAAAAATGGAGGGGTTTTAAAGAAAGTCTGTGAGGGTTATCTAACTCAAACAGGGAGAGATTTTGATTCCTGTAGGCTTCCTGGAAAAACATACGGAGGGTGTGTACACACACACATGCACACACAGAAACATATGTGCTCTGTGCCACTCTGTGTAAATACAGCAGCTTCCCTTTCTGTCACATCCAAGGAAAGATTTTGTATTGCTGAATCAAGTCATACAAAATTATAGGGATAATGACCAGAGTTTTCCATGGCAGTGCCTGGAGGTGTCTGTTGTTCCCTGCTGCTGTACATACCAGGCACTGCTGGAAATCAGGCACAGCTCTCACTCGCTAAAGCCTGAGATTAGTGCCTTTGGGCCCTGGATCAATCTGGAAAAGTCGATCTGAGAAACTAGCTCTGAGGTATTTGCATGTAAAAATGTTCCAGTAATCGACCTTTCAGGGTGCACATGGGGGATTCGAGGACATTTGCCAGCCCCGCAGAGCTCAGCTCTGCTTTCCTGCCTTGTCTCTGGGGGAGATGAGGACACAACTCCTGGTGAGGTGTCCTAGTTCCTAAATCCTCGTGTAAGGCTGCTGTGGAGCTCTGCCTCTGTTCTGGGCTCTGGAAAACACCTAGCAGCAGCCTCAGGCTGGGTGTGCTGTACCAGTGGTGCCAACCTTGGGAACCAGGCAGGGCTTCTCTGCCTTCGAAGGGTGAAAATCACTGGCCTGTAGCCCCACCTTGTCACAGAAACAGCCAAAGCAAAAACGTGGAGGTATGAGAAGTGCTGAGTTCTGGCAGGGTGAGCTCTGAATGCACCAGTCCACTTGTAAGGGGTGAAGCCAGTGTGGGAGATCCTGGGCAAATCCCTGGGAAGTGCAGCATTAGCCACGAGGCAGGTTGGCCTTAAAGCATTGTCAGGGGCTGTTCCCTTGGGGAACAACACGTGTGTTGTGCTCCTGCAGTGTGTTAGCTGTGAGTGCAAACAAGTGCTGCTCCACTGTCCGGAGAGGAGGAGGAGAGCCAGTTTCTCTGGGGACGTTCACTGGGATTCCTTCGGTTGCTAACTTGGATGCTGGTTAGTGCTGAAGGGATTTACTCTGCTCTCAAGGCTAAAAGGCACTGCGGCATTTCTGGTTCAAAATGTTGCCCAGCTTGCAGAGCTGCCCAGAGGCCACTCACTTATCTGGGGGTGCTGGGGCAGCTTTGCAGCTCAACTGGTGGGTGTGGTGGGTTTGTGCCTTCCCTGTGAATCGGGGGGGGGGGTTGTGGTTTCAATGCCCCTCTGATATTAAACCCAGTGACTGTAAACAAGTGAGGCAGGGCTGATGAAAGCTGCAGTTGGGATTCCTGGAGATGTGAAGTGGCTGGAGTGTCTGTCCCTGCCTTGGAGACCAGTGGAATGCTGCCACACTCCCTCCCTCCCTCCCTCCCTCCACCACTGCCAACCTTCCCGTGCAGAATCTGTCCAACAGCTCCCAACGCACTCGAGGATTTGTGGAATCCTCAAGATGATGAAAAGCAAATAAGAGGAGTATCAGAGCATTGTCTTCTATACAGCAAGAGATATTGAAGTGCCTCTGTGGAGATTCTCAACCTGCCTTTCACGCACAAGGGCTGTGCCTGTGCTCTTTTCCTGCTGTGCCCTTTCCCTTGTGTTGCTGTGCAGAGGTAACTGCAGTCTGTGGTGAGGAAGATGCAAACCCAGTGCATCTCAGCAAGTTGTTGTGGTTTGCTGTTGGGTTTTTTTTTTTAAAGCATCTCTTCAGATTTGAGGCCAACACTTCTCATTAATGCACAACTTAACCTCTGCTGCTCCCCTCTGAAATAGCAGTCTGTCTGTGCAGAGAGCTGAAGTGGACTCTCCAGGCTGTACTTCATGGTATCCTGGGGGGGGTTAGCACAGCACAGGCTTCCTGACTGTAGGTGAGTTTGGTTGTGCAGGGAGTTAAACCAGCTGCTCTGGAGAGCTTTATTTCGTAGGAAATGCCTGATGGTGTTGGATGAAACCTGCCAGGGAATTGTCCCATGGCTTGGCTGTTTGTGTGAGGGTACTGGAAGTTGGATCAGGGGCAGAGCCCTGGGAGAGTTTGGTGTTAAATGCTGGAGATACTTGTGGTGTTTGTGGTTGATCTCCCCTGGCAGCAGTGCCCAGCAGAGCACAGCCACCACGAGGAGGTGGCCTGGTGAGCTGCACAGGTCATGCCACACTCAGGTGTCCTTTGGGAAATACATTCCAGCAGATCCTCCTGCTGGTTCACCAAATCCTTCTGTAGGAACCAGGGGGAGAAAAGGAGCATTGTTTTTCTTTGTAGGATTCATTTTTGGACCTATTGAATGACTGCACTGATGAACCATCTAAGCAAGGAAAATTTCAAGAGATAAAGACCTTCTGGTTTCTTCCCTTTAACTCTACATACTTACACATCATCTATTCCCCTCCCAGATTTACTGGGAAGTCCAGGTGGAATGATGAGTATGCCAGTTTATTGAGAATTCTCCTTCCTGATGGCTGTGGTTTGTATTTTGTTTTTCATGTAGTACCCCCAGCTAATTCATTGGTAACCATCACTTGAAGATTGTTGACATTATCCTCTGACAAAATATAATGTGTGGTTAATCCTATTTCCTGCAATCAATATGGTAATAGTAATTAAGTATCTGAATTATGAAATACTTATGTTGTTTATTTTTGAAATCACACAAACTTCCTGCAATTAGATACATAAAGCTAAATTATTTAATATCAGGAATTGAACCAAGTCATCTGCACACTGAAAAGCCTTGTTTCTATCAAGACAGAAGTACTTGGGTTTATAGTAGTTGTGTTTTATGTGAGTTTTTATGAATTGTTACATTTCCCAGTGATTTTTCAGGTAATCTTTCAACATCAAGGGTTTAGAATTACTCCATGCCAGCTCTTCCATTTGTGGAGTTAGAATCCAGGCCATCCACAAAAATGGGCTGTACATCCATTCAAAACCCTCTTTCCAGGGATGCTGTACTTTCTACCCTGGTTGGTGTTTTTGGTTCTTGAGTTCTTGCTTTTCTTTATTCAGCCCAAGCTCTGTTATTCAGTTCATTTTGTTCCTGACAGGTTTTCATTTCCTTTATAAATATATAGCATTTTCGTTGGCCTCTTGGCTGTGAAAAGGATTTAATACATTGCTTTCTCCACACTTGCTTTTTTTTTTGTTACTATCAAAGGCTATTCTTTCTTTTCCCCGTCCCTTGAATAATCACTGAAGACAGTAAGGGAGCCTTCCTCCAGAGCTGCATGCTTGCAATACATGGTAATAAATATTAAGCTCCTTATGAATTGTAGCAACTTGTGTTTTGATTTGAGTTTTAGCAATTGGAGATGGCTTTTGACTCGTAGGCAGAACGCTGTGTGGTGAATTTCCAAGGATCTGCCCACGGAATGCGCATCTGCTTGTACATACAGGCATTTACACACCTCGCTTTGCAATACAAATGTGTGATCTGCAAGTGCAGCAGGGGCTCTTCTGTGTGCAGGAGGTGTGAGGCAGGATCTGAGCTCGGGCTCTGGATTCCAGTCCCGTTCCTGCACTGGTTTCTGTGACAAGAGGCAAGACGTGCTTAACAAACTGCATCCCTCATCATAACGCTCTGCCAGCGGGGGTGACAGTGCCATTACCGTCCTGCAGAGCTGCAGGGAGCTCAGGAGAGAGGCTGGAACCACTTCTGACTCCGACTTGGACCTTTCCTTATGGAAGTGGGGTACCTGGCCTCAGGTGAGGTGCCCTGTGGGTCAGCCTGGCAAAGGGAGATGCAGACATTCATTCTGCACCAGTTCAGTTCCAAAACGGTGCTGGTTTGGGTTCAGCCCCAAACATAAACCTTGTGATGACAAACTGAAACCCAAGGGGAGAAGTTTCCATCACTTTTGCAAGCTGGAATGGAAACACTGAGCAGCAAACAAGCAAAGCACCTGGTGCAGCCTTGGCAGCCCTGTGGGGATGTGCAGGGACCCCTGGACCCCCTGGCAGGGCAGTGGCTGCCTCAGCTTCCCAGGAAATCCAACTGTCCCTCCAAGGGACCTGCTGGAAAGAAAAGAAGCAGAGAGAGAAGCAGCAGGCAAACGTTACCTAGCCTTTCACTGGCTTAGTTTGAGGTAAACATCATAGAAAAGGAAGAGATTTCTCTTTGCATGTGCTGTGATTTATATTTTAGGGTGAACTGCATCTCTGTTGTCCTAGAAGACAAATGTGCTCTGTATTCAGCTGCTGTTATCTATTACTTTTCTCTCTCTAGCTCATGCAGAAGAAACTTCAATGTGCCCGAGCTGGTAGTTGTCTTTCCTGAGGGATTTGTGGCATGGAACCATGTGTCCCAGAAGTCTCACAGTCATTATTGTATTTCCATTTTCCTGCAACATTCAGCATTTTTTTCATGTCACCTTCCTCAGAGTGTTCCTCTTATTATTTTCTCTGTTGGTTTAAACAGTCCACAGCATCTGTTCTTAATTTTATAAAAGTATGAAATTCCATTCCTGGATCTGTTTGAAGCACAGGAATCAAATACACACACACACACACATCCCCTATGGAACAAAGCATCTTTTTGCCATTAAAATATATTATGCCTAAATTTATACTTGGGGGGGGGGAATCAGTATCACATTTATATTGTGAACTGGGGAGGAGATAGAGGTAGGTCACCCAGCCCAATCTCTGGAAAGCTTTGCCTGGGTTTAATCAGGAGCTGCATCCCATCAGTTGGGAAGTGGTTTTGGGCAGTGGTCTGTGAGCAGCAGGGGAGGGAGGAGGGTCAGGATGGTCTGAAAGGGTTGTCCAGCCCTGGCACAGCAGTGGTAGAGTCACTGGAGGGACTTACCAGATGTGTAGATGTGGGAACATGGTTTAGTGGTGAGCTCAGCAGTGCTGGGGCAGTGGTTGGACTCTGTTCTCGGAGGGCTTTTCTGACCTAACTGATTCAGTGTGTCTGTGATGCCAGAGAGATGCACTAACAGATGCAGTTGGTGTTACGGCGTTCCTGTGTTGTCAGGATGGTGTGAGAGCTGCAGGAGCTCTTGGTGCCTGCTGGAGTGCTAGGATTCTGTGCAGGGCTCACAGAAATTAATCAGAATGGCTTCATAAAGAGCCACCACTCTGCCTCTGAGCACTTGAGGATGTGGACAAAGAGGAGAACAGGTGATGACTAAGCAGCTAGGCAATGTGGAAGAGAGTTTGGCTAACCTGATGGGGAAGCTGTGTTGAAAATGAGTTTTGCAGTCTGCCTACCACCCCAGCAGAGACTGGGTGCTTTGGAGGACCTGTACCTGGACAGCAGGAGGGCAGATGTCTGAGCACAGCTGTAACTCATGGCTGAATGACTTGGGTCATACATGGTCATACATGGTCAGTGCTGAAGGGAGAAGTGGGTGCTGCAGCCCGGGACCTTCTCTGGGTGAGTTATGTCCCAGGAGGCCTGGCAAACACCAAGCTGCCCTTTCAAACCAGCTTTAGATACTTGGCTGTTTTTCTCACTTGATTCATGGGAGAGAGAGGAACCACTGGAGTGGGTTTTTAGTTCCTTTGAGATGCCAGGTTGGTGCTTTGCTCGTGCAGTGACTTTGGCTGGCTGCAGACCAGCCCCTCTCTGAGTGTGGGAAGGATACAGTATGGAAGGATAAGGAGTTGCAGCCATATCACAGTTTGGCCTGCATGAATTGCATCTCCCTCCCTGCTTGTGTTCAGCCAGGACTTGTGACACCAAGAAAGCATGTGCATTAGTCTGAGAAGAGGGTTTGCTGTCTGAGCTGCCTTCACACTCATGCTGTTTTAGAAAGAGCAATTCAGTCCACATTGGGCTTACTGGAAGATTTGGCTGAGAAAATAGGTGTCTGATTAAAACATTGAGCTTTGCTTGTGTTCCTGCCATTATATTTCAGACCCAGCATCCAGCTGAGGTTGGGACTCTGGAGCAGAAGGAACGTAATTCTGATACACAGATGAGTCTCAGTCCCTTCTCCTTGCAGTTTAACTGAGATTCTCGTGGAGCATCCCATCTCAGGACTGCCTGAGCATCAGCAGATGTTTTACCTTTTATATATATCTGGTGAGATTTTTCATCTGGTGATCTCAATTAATTAAGCCTTATAGTACTGCTTTGAGTTACATGAAAGCTGGCTGGATACCCTTGCTGCTCCTGCTCCCACATGATGTTAAAGTGCTGGAGCAGTAGGTAACTGACTGAAACCAGATTAAAGCTCTCTTATTCACATAGATGTTAATCATGAGCAGGGATTCTTTGCACACTGCAAAGCTTCACATATCTCACTGGGCTTTGAAGGAAGAGCAAGGCTAAAAATGAAGGGTAAGAGTTATTACCACGTCCTCCTTCAGGGAGTGGGTTAGCTGTATTTCTGAAGAACTGAGCACTGGAGATGTTCATAGAGAACTCATCTTGGTTTTCAGCACTGTCTCTGGGCATGAAGTTTGGATGGAAGTATCTCTTATGTAAAACAGGGTCAGAAACAGATCTTGCTACATAGGGTAGAAAAAGTGGTAGATTCAAAAAATGAAACAATTGGATATTTATAGCCCAGCCTGCAGTGTGTTGGTGCTCTGGGTTGGTGCACCCTTGTGCATCTGATTATCATAAAGCACACGGGTAGTGTAACTGGTTTCTTTAGGATTATTGCTTGGGCAGAAGGCATTCTTGGAGCTTGCATCATCTTCATGGATGGAGCCCTTCCAAACAGATTTGCTATAATAGGATGCACTAGGAGAACATAAACACAAGAAAATAATGTCAGGAAATACTCTCACTTAGAAAAAATATTCAGACACGTCATTTATGTCATAGTTTTCCTGTGTGAAATCTGCCTGTCAATAAAACCTTTAAATGTGCCCCAAAGCTGAGGCTAAAAGCCACTTCATTCTGAATAGTTCCCTACCTCCTGTAAATGTATTGAGTTAGAGTTGTTGCAGTGGGTACTTCACAGAAATACTAATGCAAGTACTGGAGAGAAAAAGCCAACCACCAGAAAAAGCTGGAACCCACACCTATTTCCTATCAGTGGCTTCTGTTAATATGGATTTCCTCCTCATTTAGTGCTTATGAGCTAAAAAAGGACTTCCGTGTTGAAATGCTGGCAGTTGGATTGGATTTCTTGTTTGACTTGTCCTGCAATGGGAAGAAATGCTGGGATGATTCTCTCCTCCCACATGGCAAATGTGAAGCCCCAGTTTGCCTGTTGCTGGGCTGTAGGAAGGTGTTTTTGGCTGTCCTTCACAGCTGCACATATATTTGCTTCTCGGAGGCAAACTGTGTTTGAATTTGCGTTTCTTGGAGCTCCTCCTGTGCCATCAGTAACTTGCAAGGCTGGTTCTGCTGCTGTTTGGATTTGGGCCCTTGCAGAAGTGCCATGGGAGCAGTCTGGGGTGTGCCATGGCTCCGTTTCCCCTTCAGTCACTGTCGCTGCTCCTGCTTTGCTAAGTTCATGTCATTAAGTAAAACACTGTCTTTGGAGGTTGCTGAGTGTTGTGATGTGTGTGTTGTTGATAGTCTCAGAATTCCCTATTTGTCTCCTAAGGAAATCCTTTCCTGGCTCTCTGAGCAGCTTGTGTGAGCCTTCATTCCTGCCCCAGTGTCTCCAACACGTAACATCCTCAGCACTGTACAAGAGGATCTGAAACATGGAGGGACCCGTGGCCTGCTCAAAAGCTTGCAATGTGGCAAGGTTCTGATCCAAGGCTTCCCAAGTTCTGGCTGTGAAGTAGCTCCCTGGCGTGGTGACCATCCCTCCTGCCCAGTCCTGTTGTGTCCAGCGAGTTGGTGCAAATTTCTCATTACGTGAAAAACAACAGTGCAAGCTTTGGCCATGCAGTTTTGAGAACACACTTTGGTCTAAACCTGATAACTCCATCCAGGACTGATCCTCTAAACCTCCAGGAGACTGGCTGCAGGCTCTTCTTCAATTGCCTCATTATGACTGTGCTCAAGACTGTTTCTCACAGGACAGATCCCTGTCTCATATGAGGATGCAGGGTATGGTATATATTGGGATGTATGGGGTATTCTGCTCTCCAGAAGAATTTCCCTGGTTTTGGCTCGTTTTGCATTCCCTGTGCAACATGTGGAGGGGCTGCACTGGCAGAGCTTCGCTAAAAGCCAGTCCTGCAAAAGTCTTGGTTATCTTGAATGTCCTTTGTTGTTGTGTTGTAGGTTTGAGTTTTATTTAATTAATTGCTGGAAGGAGGAAATCTTCTCTTTCTCTGAGCAGCAGGGACAGATCTCGCAGTCTCAGTGGTCAAGAATGAAGCAGACTGCCAACAATACCCCAGCCTCTTTGAAATGTGATTATATGGTTCAAGCCTAGCCCTGTGAAGTGTAATAAAAGCCAGCAGGAGACTATAGCAAGGCTGAAATATCATGCTGCTGCCTGCTTTTACCAGTTCATACTGCCTTTTGAAGAGTTGTTGGCTTGGCAAGAGGTTGGCCAGCAGCCTGATACAGCAGAGGAGAGGTCTGGGGTGCTGGAAACAGTTACACCTTTCAAACATCTGTCCTTGGAGTACAGGAATTATCTAACCTGGAATAATCATGAGGAGAACAGAGAATTGGTGAAAATCATGTGCATTTACAGTTTACCTTCAGACTCCAGGTATGTGGATATGTGAGTGGGCAGCACAGAGGGCTGCAGGGTCAAACTCTGAACACTGGGAGAGGTGATACCCACATGCATTGGGCAGTGAGAGGATGTGCTTGTGGTTCCAAAAATCCTTAATGCGAACTAAGGCAAAAGAGGGGTCAGTCGGTGTGCTGGCACTCACAGTCACAGCTCTGTGGTCTGGGAGCACAAGAGCTGAGAGGACCAACCTCCTCTGGATCCAGGTGGGCCCAGGAGGTGCTGGATGAGTTGCAGCCAAGTCACTACTACAGAGAGCCAGGGAAGGTATTTAGCAAGTCCCTGTTCATTGTTCTGATGTCTCTCATGACCTCTTTCCTTCAGGGTTATTGTCATGGGTCACTTCTGGCTCTGGTGCATTGTGTTGTCCAAGTTTTCTCTCCTCCCACACTGCTGTGTTGGCCCTTCCTTTCCTCACCCTGCGATCCCAACCTGCCTGTTCAAAACCATCGTCACGTGTAGCCCCCAATATGTTTCACAGACCTGTTGCAACTCCAATTTACACAGATGAGGTTTGGCATAACAGAAACATACATCATCTCTTTCCTTAGGGTAGCTGGGGAGAACAGAGGGTATTTCCCCAGCTCCTTCCCTACAGTCACTGGAGTTACAGCATTGGAGGGTCTCCCCTGCGAGCGGCTGAGGGTGAGACTGTGATGGATTGACTCTGCCTTCTGTTAACACCAGCACTGCCTTTCATGCCCTGTTGCTATTTGTGTTTTTTTGATGAATGATTAATTAGAAAAATAATCATTTGTAAATTGTGAGTGAACCAGACGTTTGGCCTTTCCTGTAGGGAAATGGAGTCTCCGAGCTCTGCTGCAGCGAGCAGCCTGCTCACAAATGCAGGAGTATTCCCAGGCTAGTGAGGAATTTACATGACATTCCCTTTCAGCATTTAAATGACTGTTACAGCTGAGTAACTAATGAAAGATATTAACAAACAGAAGAAGTAAATATTTAATTTTTCTATAGCATTTTTCCAGCTTGTGGCAGCCGGTATTTCAAATGTATGTGCAGAAGAATTTGTGCCCCAATCTGTCCATCTCTGCCCGGAGTATGAAGCTGGCTGTGTGCTGGACATGATGAACGCCCCTGTGGAAGCATTTTACCCTGAGTGGGCTGTTCCTCTGCCCTGTCGTGACAGGCTGCAGTCAGCACTCGATGGCTGTGAGTTAGCACGGCCCAAAAGGCATCATTTCCCTGCACCGGGGATTGTTGCAGCTTGTGGTCCCCTGAAGATGAGATGGCCACAACAAGGTCATTCAGTAAACCACAGTGATTAGTGACTCCATCAAGAAAAGCTGCTGAACGCAGCAGGGAGCAGTCATTTGAAATGTCTCAACTCTGATAATTTACCTTCTTCCCCCCTTTAGCATTTCACCTCCTTCCTTTGCTTGAAAAAGCCTGCTGGGGAAGGTTTTCTGCAGGGTCTTGTTATCTCCCAGCAGATTATCTTGCTTGTTTTTCTGTTGTTTTCTTTCATGGTTCACCAGGATGTGATGATCTGATTTACTGGGGTTTGGGGTCAAGCTCCAGCCTGATTCTCTCCAGCCTGAAAGGTGGGCCACTGCCCACTTTATATTCAGATATGCAGGGAGAACTGGGGGCAGAAGTTGTCTAGAGGAAAGGTTTGCAGGGAGGATTTGTCAGCAGCTTTAGAGGTGTTTATTATTAAGCAAGCATGGAGCTGGCTGTATGATTCTGGCATGTGGTGAACCAAAGTCATCACAGAAGATGGCAGGTCAGGCAGTCCCAGGGTATCTGAGGGGCAGTGCCAGGCATGGAGTGTGTTCATCCCCACCTCACTGCCAGGCTCATGCCTGCTCTGCCATCCAGGGTCATGGAGCAGACCCAGCAAGAAGTCCCAGCCCAGGGAATTCAACTCTGTGTGGTTCTGAAGAGCTGGGGAAATTTTGTGGGTACAGTCTATGAAGGAACGAGCCAGCTGAGATCTCTGTCTCTCAGGCATTACATGCTTTGGCAGGGGAAGAATAAATCTTTACTCAAAGCCTGCAGGAACTTCATCAAGCGTTTATTTAGGGAAATTTGGCCAATGTGGTACACCCACTATGTCGTTGTGGTTGTCCCTGTAGGGCCCTGCATGAAGTCAGTTTGCTGGGTTGTCTCTGGCTTGGTCCTTGTTTTTGACGGAGCCTGTCCAGGCTCCACATGACTGGGATCCAGCTGCCTCAGCTCTCCCCCACTCTCATTTAGTCTCCCCAGCCTGCCATCTTTTGCAGCCAAGAAAAACTTCTGCTAAGTGAACAAAAGCATTCATCTGGATGGAGATATATGTATATAGCAAGAGTGTGTGTATTTTTTTTTAAAGAGCTCATCAGAGTAGATTATAAAGCCAGAGTGAAATAGAGTGAAATTTCTGATTTGAGACAGTGTTTCTTAAACACTGGTTTGTTGCAGGCCTCCTTTCTGCCTGTATCTACATTTAACTGCCTCTCCTGCTTCTCTCTGTGTGCTTCAGAATACTTGAGAAAATATAGGAACCTCCACGGGTAGGAGGCAGGATGGGGACTGTCAGGATCTGACCCCCACTTCTGAGGGAGGTGAGGGGAAATGAAGCTTGCATGCTCCAAATGTAGTGCTTCAGACCTGCCTTTTCCAATCTGTATGGACACCCCTGTTCACCACTGGCTCTGTGTTCTCCCATCTTCAGCTCCCTGTGCCTCCCCTCTGCTGCTCTCTGTCCTTGCCGAGCTGGGAGATGATGATTCTTGTTTGCTGTGGAGTTTGTGTGCATTCCTGCTCCCTCGGCAAGTGCCAAATTGAAGCTAAATGCCCTGATCCTGGTTGGCAGCAGGGGAGGATTTTGGAGAGCTGCTCAGTTGGAATCTGCTGTCCTTGGTTCCAGTGTGGGGTGGGGTCTGTGGGACTTGCCAGCTCCTTTTGTCCAGCACAAGTCCAGGGGTAGAACGGCCCCAGTTATCAGCACTGAATGGTGCAGGGGCTGCAGTGGGGGGGTACAGGGGCTGCAGCCTCACAGAAAAACATGAACTGTGTTTTCTCTGCTGCCCTCAGAGTTATTCCTGCAGGGCTGGGGGTCGCTGGGTGCTCAGCTGGGGTTTTGGGCAGGGCTGTCCTCTGTGATATAGGACCAGCTCCTCTCTGCACTGGGCTCTGCTCAACCAAAGCAGGTCACACGTTGAGTTTACCTGGCCTCTGCCTTGCTGATTTCTCTCCCATTGCAGGCTCCTGGCAAAGTTGTTTGCCATCCTAAACAACCTTAGGAAGGTTGTTTCTTCCTTTCTAAAATGCTGAAGGGGATTGGATCACAGAGTGGAGTATTTAACTGTTGAGTGATTTACGGCAAAGATGCAACTGAGTTATGGGAGCTGTTAAAATGCCTGTTAAAGTAGTAAATGTTTTTAAAAACTCATATTATTTGGCTGATAGAATGTGAGGGTCTGATGGAGCTATTACTTCGCTCTGTATAAATGAACATTTGGGCAGGTGTTATTTATGTACACCCTCACTGTTGTGGGTAGCAGTGACCCAAAGCCATTGCCACCAAAGGGTTGTACATCAACCTGCTCAAGCCACGCAGTGGCTTCATTCCTGGTGGACTTTTGGATCAGAAGTCCTCACCCTGTGGAAGTTTAGCCTCCTCTTGGCAGTGCTGGGGTGGTTTGAGGAGTAGCACTGAGGTGTGATTGTGCCTGGGGGTGATGGCTTTCTCCTAAGGGTTTCAGTGCCTTGGCTCGCTGGATTTGTAGAAGTTCTTGGCAGAAAAGGAGCCGGTCTGTTGTCCCAGAAAACATGGATACATCTTTCCTCAGCACTGGTATTTCTCACATCCTAATGTTTCTTCTGATGGACATGAGCAAGCAAGCCTGAATAAACACTTTTAGTGTTTATACTTACCTTAAAAGAAACAAGGTAAATTTGTGGTCTGTGACCTTTGATAGTTGATATTTATTTTTAAAACTCAGTTTTGCACCTGCTTTTAAACATTTGCCCAGAAGAAACAGTGGGGAGTCAGTAAGTTTGCCACAGATTTATGAGTGTCAAACCTCCTCTCTTCCTTTGCACCCCAGCAGAGTCACTGTGACCTCCTGGTTACCTTCCACTATAACCACTGGAGACAGTCAAAGTCTGTTCCTGACAAATAATTATGGGAGACTTTGGCCAAGTGTGTGTGATGGCTCTGGTGTACAGCGTTCCTGGGTCACCTGGAGCCATCTGGGCAGGATGTCCTTGGATACATCTGAACTCAGATGCTGCTGGATTTGGTGAACAGCAGATGTACACCCTGGTATCTCTTCCACACCAGCTTCTCATCTAATGCATGAAGAATTAATTCTTCTTGCTTTCTGGCCTGTTGTGTGCCTACAAAGGGTTTCAGTGTTGCGCTGTGTAAATCTGTGGTGGTGAACAGTAAATATTATGCTTTAACGGTCGCAGGTCTGACATTTCTGGTGAGTTATGTACCATAATGTTTGAACACCACGGGTTGAATTTGATCTTAACTACGTGGGTGCACTTTAGTGCACGCCTGAAGAAAATTGGCCACTAAACTTGCAGGCTCGTGTGCACAGTCAGTGATTGAACAATCTGGTGATGCCCCAAAAGGTATGAAATTAATTTTCAGGTACAATAAACAATATTTCAGCCCTGACTGGCTCGGCGGAAGCTTCATCTTCCAGCACTCGGTATTGAAATGGGTTGCAGGATTGCATTTAAGAAGGGATTTGTTCTGCCTGCCTCTTTAGTGCAAAGGAAGCTGAGGAAGTTGTGCAGGCAGTGGAGATGCAGCCGAGGGCGGCTTTGCCTGAGCGGGGCCTCCCTGTAGCTGGAGCTTTGCAGTCATCATTGCCTGACTTACAAATCCTCATCATGTAGATCAAACACAGTGATTTTCTTCGTGTTCACCGTCATACAAGCTGGACATGGTCCAGTCTAAATGCATTTATCACTGATTGTTTTAGACAGAGGATCTGTGCACTGTTTCTACCTCCGCAAGTGAGGGGCTGTGCAGGACCCCTTTTCCTGGAGAGGGATGCTGGCTGGTCACAAGCACAAGGAGGCTCAGGAGAGGCATGCAACTGCCTGTTCAGAGTTTTAATTTCAGAGCAAGTGTTGCCAGTGACTAAGAATTCTCTGTGCGAGGAAATACCTGAAGAAGCTGCAGTGAAAAGTGTCTGTTGTAGAATGTGTGGTCTGTGGTGACCACCAAGGGGAGTCCAGCAGCAAAAAGTCCAGTAAAGACTTGTTGGCAGGAAGTGCAGGACCCTTGGGACAGGGTCATTGAGAAGGTACCAGCAGCATCTAATCTTGTGTTTGCTCCTCTATTAGTGACATATTTGCACATTTGTCCCCATATTATGTCAGGTGTGTCTTGCCTTGGAAGAGTGTTTGTGAAATCTGGAAGCGTGGTACAAGCAAACCTGCTTGACCCACATCATGAAGCAGCCTTTGTGGTATTAACTGTTCCTGCTGTTAGCTCTGTAGGTCTCATTCAAGCCAGGCCCTAGATAAGAAAGTAGGTGTCAGAGCCATCCTCACCTTTCTGGCTTGGATTCAGAGGCTGGGAAATGGTAAGTAATGTATTACACAAATTTAGCTCTCGTTTTTACTCTCCTGTTTATAATTGTCAAAGCTTTGATCCTTCTGAAATAATAAGGTTAAGCTCTCTCTGACCTTAGGTGAATAGGTAAAAAATATAGCTGTGAGGGACTCGGGCCACTGCACCTCAGTGGTGAAGAATCTGAGCCGTCTGAAAACCCTGCTAAATTATCCTGCTTAATGCCAGACACTCCAAGGTGACTTACGGTGCTGCAAAAACATAAACATCCATAACTGGGACACTGCTGCAGTCCAGAAGTGGGTTTGCCACATGCCTGTGCTTAGGTTGGTCAGCAGGAGTGATGGCAGAGGAGCTCCCGGGGGCACCCTCGTGCTGGGGATGCGGGTGCTGGCTGATGGTGCCACTGTGACCTCACTGCTGTGCAGGTGCCAGGCTGGGCTGTGCTCTCACCTCTGGTTTCAGAGCAGGTGTTTAGTCTTGGAGCCTGCCCAGGCTGCAGGATGCCTTGCTGTGTGGCAGGGGCCTCTCCAGCTCTGCCCCTGGGTTCCCTGTCTCCAGGGAGGATGGGAATGGGGGGCTCTCTGTCGCTGTGGCCCTTTGCTGCTCCTCTGCTCAACAGTCTAAGAAGGGAAAAGTTTATTTTCATGCGGGGGTTACCTTTGAGATGCCACCTGTCTTACCCAACTGAGCAGGAGACAGATGAAGCATCACTGTCTGATGTGAAGTTTGATTAAGGGCTTGGTAGCCAAAATGTTCTTTTCCTGGAAGGATAGCAAGCCTGTTGCTAATTTAGCACCTGATCCAAAGAACCATGAAAATGGCACTGAGAAGTCATCTTTTCAGCTCTGCCTAGATCTGGTCTTAAAAAAAACATAGTGGGTTGTGGCTTGGATAGCCATCTGTTTGCTCCAGGTAGGGGCTCAGGAGAAGAAATGTCCTTTCGTCCTTGAGTCCAGAGTCTTGGAGAAGAGCAAGCTGTCCCCACTGCCGGGCTGTGCATCAGCCTGTGCACCTCAGTCTAGCAAACAGTGATGCCAAAGCTGATTTGCACTGGGTGAGACCCCAGTTCAGGGTATTGGCAACGGGATATGCCCTCTTCTGTGCACTCTTCTGTTATCTGAATTAACTGCAATGACAGAAGTTCCTGCCTGCAGATGTGTTTGTTGGAACATTTGGGGAAGGAAGGTTCAGAGCTGGACTTAAATAGACTTGTTGAAGCGGTGCTCTGTCATAACCACTCCCCCCTGCTGAAGAAAGGCTTCTTCAGCAAGCACATGGAATAAATTGGCATCGTTACTCACAAGCCAGATGGAGCAGAAATCCAGATTAAATAGAACAAAGTCAAATTCAAAGAAATTTAGAGCGAAAGCAGGGCGGGAGTTAAAGGCAGCTCCGCTGCCCTCGAACTGAACAGTCATTGTTCCCCACACTCCCCTGAATGCTGATCGCCCCGGGGGACCTTTGGCACCGGGTTCCTTACAGTGGTGTAAATGAACTCCTCCTACAGAACTGAAGATTCAACTCCCAAAGCCAATCAGCAACATAGGGATCTAATTTCCCCTCTGCTGTCTAAATAAAATGCTGCTGCAGATGGAAGGCTCCCTAGAAGCTGCTTCTGGACCGCTTCCACCCTTTTATGAAAGCTCCCCTCAGCCGTGGTACAGTGTGCAGGAACATAACCCACTGAGTGCCATGATCCCCGGGAAAGATGGAAGGGGGAACAAGCTTTGAGATTCAGGATTGGGAATAACGATAGAAGACCAAAGTATTAATATTTCACAGCACAATCTGCTGTGCAGAATACAAGGGGGCTTGGGGAAGGAGCAGATGGAGGGAGCTGAGTGTGTTTCACGAGGAGGTGGCATTGTGTCTGTTGCTTTGTTAGTTGGAGCTCTAAATACTGAAACAAAAGCACAGAAAAGAAAGAGGCTGAAATTTAAATGTGATGATTTGCACATGCTTCTCAGTTTGGGATTAAGCTGGAGTTGTTGTTATTGTTCAGCCCAGGCAGGTGCTTTGGTTGTGTGTGTGTTCTGTGTGCACCTCTGTGCACGTGTGTGTGTGTCTGTGTGTGTGTGTGTGTGTCTGTGCTCCTGCAGACCCTGCCAGGGTTAGCACAGACCCAGAGCTGTCCTCAGAGCCCATCCCAGGACAGCTCCTGCCACTGAACCTGGCCTGCCATTAGCACACACCGAGGTAAATACATGGTCTGGCAGCCAGAGTCTGGTTCTAAACTCTGCACAAGTTGTGGTTGTGCCCTAGGATTTGTGCAGGCAGCCAGCCACGTCTCCTGGGGAACAGCTCCCTCCCTTAAAGTGCAGACTTGCATCATGCCGTCTGCAGGACCAAAGGACAGCCCTGCTCCTCCAGCTTCATCATGGCTTGCAGATTTTAACCCTTTGTGACCTGAGCAAAGGTTCAGCTCGACCTTCAAGTCATATTCCCTGTGTCCAGTGAAGACAATTGAGCTGTGCCTTAAGTTGGCTCTTCTGGTTGTTGATGCTCTGGTTTGGTCCATGGGTACCAATGGCTTTCTAGGAGGAAAGACTGTGTTCTCTTGGGAGGAGCATAGAGTGGACAAGAGCTGCTGGGAGTTGTCTCTTAACATGCAGAGGCTGGGAGATGGATGCAGAGAAGGGCCTGGCTCAAAGTTTACCCCAAACCAGTAGAATAATTCCTGGAAGATCTTGTGGATACTGGGTGGGGTCTGAGTCAGGGTGAGCATCATAGTTTGAGCTGTAGCTGCACATTTCAGTCTCTGAATATCAGTTCTCCCTTCTTTAGCAACCAGGTTGTTTGAACTGGAGTCACCTGGTTTTTAGAAGTGGTCCTAAAAAGTGCTAATTGACCTCTTGCAGTTACAGAGAAACTCCAAACCTGCTGCGGACAACTGTGCAAGGTGAGGACTTCAGATTTTGAAAAGTCTTTCAAGAGCACACAAGGGAGGAGATGAATGTTCTGTGGCCACAGTACTGCCCTCAGAGCCTGACCTGGTCACTGTGTGTGATAGTTCCCAAATGGATCCTCCATGGAGGTTTTTCTGGTGTCCTGCTTACCAGGCACTGAGGGCTGTGTTCATCTCTGCTGAAATTATAATGAACAGACACACTCTGAAGCTCAGCCCTGGGCCTGTTCGCTGTAAACATCTCATTGTCCCGCAATTTACATTAATGAGAATGATTTACATTTATATAGCTCCTTTCATCCCCATGGATCTGAGAGTGCCTTACAGACTGAAACACCCAGGGCTTCCTCTCAGCAATGTGAGCTGCTGGTGGGGTGAGCCAGCCAGGACAAATGCACAGGAACTTTGCTTTGTCTTCAGCAAGAGGTGCTTTTGGGAAGCTGGTTGAACGTTTCATCCTGTGCAGACCTGGCTTGTACTGAGATCTCATCTGAAACACCAGACACGTGGTCCTGTGCTTTGTCTGCTCCGGAGGCAGGAGGGACTGAGATGACCTTCTGGTGCTTTTCAAGTGTCTCACAGAAGGTTGGGTGACCAAGAAAGGGTTTTTCTAATCAGCCAAGTGCTACCACTGGCCAAAAGAAAAGTTTCTGTCAGTGGTCCCTGGGTCTAAGGTTGCCCAGCACATCTCCAGACCCTCACCAGAGGGAGGTGAGGATCCCCAGGGATGAGATGATTTTGGGCAATACCACCTGAGGGAGAGCTGGGGTCTGTGGAGCTCATCTGCCATGATCTCCCCCACTGTGAGCATCTCTTTTGGGGTCCCTGTTCAGCCCCTCACACTGCTTCCTACTGTGCTGAGCCCCACTGTGAACATGGGCTTCCTCCTCCAGGCTGTTGCCAAATGAGATTGTTAAATGTTCACTTGGTTTATTTTTAGGTGTATATTTTAAATGCTACCAATATTTCCAGGGAGCATGTGTAAATGAGGACTCTGTGAAAGTTATTTTAGTGCATTAATTCATGAGGCAGCTTCAAAAATTCATGAAGTAAATAGAACTTTCTGCCAGGAGGGATTGGGGTGCCTTTGCTGCCCCTCCAGAGCGGAGCAGATGTTTCGATGGAAGGCAGGAACTCTTAAATAGAGTCTCCTGATCTCAGTGTGCTGATTAAGATACTAAGACAGGCTGCAGAGGTGCCTCATATGTCTTTAAGATGTCCTCGTTTCACCAGCCTTAGCTGTGATCTTACTTCAGCAGGGATTAAGTGAGGTGCAAAAATACACCTGGGTGGCAGGAGCAGCCTCTGTCCCCTCGGCCTGGCTGTCCCAGAGCCCCGGGGCACTCTCCTGGCTCTCCCAGGGATGGGACTGATGTGGCTGCTCCCCCCTCCCTGGCAGGATCCCTCCCAGTGCTGTGGTGTTAAATGTGGAGTGACTCTGCTGGAATCAGCACAGCCTCGTGCTGGGGTGACCGAGGGGTGAAGTCAGCTCTGCTGGGGGATTATTTCTATCAGGCTAAAAGCAGAAGTGATTTAAGTGGAGCAGCTTGTGCTGGGGAAGCCAACCTGCAGTGGTGCCTGCTCTGGCATACCCAGAGACGGGCCAGTGCAGCTGGGGTCGGTTTAAGGAGTCACTCTGCAGTCATCGAAGTGATGTCAGTATAAAACAAATGCAAAAAAGAGATTTGGGTCTTGCAGTTCCAAGATGGGTTTAACTAAACCAGAACGAGCTGGTTTTACTCTGCAATGAGCAGTATCCACATGTGGAATTATTTATAAACAGCTCTTGAGAGTAAATTCATATGTAGACAATCTTCCTTCCTTCTTATCCTGTAATAGGATCTTCCTCTAAATGTTAAGCTGCATGTTTGGATGTCTGAAGGAGGGAATAGCAAAATGTTTCAGAATAGGTAGAGGAACAGACTGGACCTCTTCTTGGTCTGTGAGGAAGGAGTGATGTGCATTTGTGCTGGCTCCTGCCCCCAGCTTTCTGCTTCACTTCTGATGCCAGACTTGCAGCGTATGTGCTGCTGCTCCTGGATGTGGGATGCGTTTCAGGCTGGACAAACGTTCATTGTGGTTTGCACAAAGGTTGCTTTTCTATGCACAACACAAGTCTTGAAAAGAGAAGGGGGAAAAAAATGCTCTCCAGACTCTCTTGGGGTTATTTTTTTTCAGATAGCTCCTGACCTTGAATGATATTCAGTGGTTTTCCAGTGATGCCAGTGGGGCTCAGGCTGTGTGGGATTTAGGGGTACTCCCTCCCCCTCTTCCCACTAAATGTTTTTGTTATTATCCATTAATGAATAATCAGAAATTTCTAACAGGATGTATGGCTTTGTTCTTTCAGACAGTGGATCTGTGCAGCTTTGCAGTTTGTAGACAGCCATAAACAGTAATGAAAAGCACGTTAAACCCCTGTCTCCGTAGCATGGCTCTAATTGCTGTTGATTTGCTGCTTGATTTGGTGGAAGATGTTAGGCCAGAGCTCTCAGATGTGTCCACTAATGAGGACCCAGGCTCCACTCAAGTGCAGACCTGGCACACGCTGGGTTGTTTGTGTTGTTGCACTGTCGATAAACTTCCCATTAGAGATGGTCCCTTCCCTCCACGCTTACAGCCTCTCGTAGGCCAAGGTGTCCAAAGTGGCAGAGTTTCCCCCCTTGCAGAAATGAGAAGGAGGCAATTTCCATGAGACCTTACAGTAAGTCTGTAAGAGAGCTGAAAAATCACTCTCTAACCTCCCGAGTCTGTCTTTGTTCCTGGACTGTCCTTTGTGCCCCTGTAAAGCCTTGCTGAGCATCCTTTTGCTCTGCACGGTGTGACCCAGGAGATGCACAGCCCTGATGTCTCACACCTGGCACTCAAGGGGGGTTATGCTTTTAGGACCATGGGCAGTCCGAGTGACACTTGTGGTAGCCTGAGGTGCAGGACCAGGCCCTTGTTTGCCCAGCTCAGAAACTGTGCTCCCTAAAATGATTCTGTGCAACACAGAGGAGTCAGAAGCACCTGCATTGCTTGGGAGGGTCAGCTGGGGACTCACCTACAGAACAGATGTGTTTTTTTGACGAGGTGTGTTTGAGAAATGTGGGGATTTGCTTTCCCATGGTGTGTTTTCTGGGTTTGTTAAACGCTCTGTAGAGGAGCAGAAGAGCCGTTGAATTATTTGGTCCATTGAGCTGATGTGCTGTGAAGACTCACTTGTACTTCTGACATGCTGCAAGTTCACCAGAGGTGCACAGCCCAGTGCAGTATTCCAGAGGGAACATTGAGCATCTTCAGTTCCACATCACTGTGGGGAAGCAGAAGAAGGGGGAAACTGTAATACTTGTTATATATCAACAAGGGAGTTTTATTATTTCTTGGAGGAACCTTGTCGTGATCTCTGGACTGAGGGGCCTCCTGTTTTCCCATAACATCACCCATATATTGAGCCATTTTTCTTGGCACTGCTTGATGAGAATCCACCAAACTCCCATGCAAGAGGGCGCTTTCTGTAGTGATTTAATGTTTACATGATTGCAGACTGCAGTGGATTACTTGGTTATTTTGTGTGTTCCTACAGAAAATATGCTGACAGATTTTACATCAGTTTTTTCTCTTTTGGGGGGCCTTTTGATTTTGTTTCCTTTAAAGAGGATGGAGTGCTACCTATAAGAGATTTAGAAGTGTACCCAATAGTTTTATTATCCTCCCAGTGCTGGCCTCTTCTGTCTTTACAAATGCTCTGAAGCCACAACTCTGCATAAGAAAAATGGATTTGTCACTGAATTTTCATGCTTCATCCTCGCAGAAATGAAACTGTTGTCCTGGGCTTTAGTACTTTGCCTTCAAGCTTGGATTTAATACTGATCATTATACTTTTAGAGCAGGTTACATAGAAAAATAGAGGCACGGAGCAGATCCAAAAGCAAGCGGTCTTGCTTTCACTCCCATTTTATTCTGGTGAGGATGCTGAATATTTATTAAGAAAATCCCACAGTGTCAGGGAGAAAAAAAAAAAAAAAGGCCTCTGTATTTTAGAAAGGAACAGCTGTAAAGTGCAGCTGTTGAGTTCAGTTGTCTCTCTTCGAGCCCGTTGCTGGGGGAGAGGGAGCCGGGGCTGTGGTGAATTAGGGTGGTTTGGTGCTCACCGGTGGAAGGAGCATCCAGCTCCTTGGGGAGGCAGAAGCATGGCTGGTGGTACCTGTTCCTGCTGACCACGTGCCGTGGCTGGCTGGTGCAGATGGGTTCAGGTGGATGTTGTGTGACTTGCAGAGATTCTGCTCTGCCACGTGAGAAAGCTGATGATGTTTGTTCTCACCCCACTGTACCTGAGTGCTTTGGAGAAGGGCATTAGGGATGGGGTGTGTACCTTTTAGCGCCTTCTGCATTCTTCTGCTGCTGTGGTGGGAGTCTCCAGATGGCTGCTTTGACAGTTTCCCAAGATATTTTTATTTCTGTGTTGGCACAATTATGTTTGGGTTTGTTTTATTTTTTTTTTTAAAAGGAGGTTGTGCTCATTTTGGGATGTATTTTGTGTTTCAGATGTTGGGCATAACGCAAGAGTTAATTTATTGTTTTGATCCAAGCAGGTTGGACCCTGAAACTGAAGCACTTCTGCTTTGGGCTGATGCTTCTGAAAGAGAATTTCCTGGAAACTCCTTTCAAACACCTTTGTTTGGGAATTGGCCTTATCATGTCAAAAGGATAGTTGCCCTGAAAAAAACCCTCTTATTTGACATCAGAGTGGTGATTTCCCTTTTGTTGAGATTCTAATTTACAAATCTTCACCTGGTAGCAAGGTGACATAATGTTACAGTCTGCTGCGCTGAGGGTGTTTGGTTCTGAATGCAAGGTCAAATAATTCCCTTGCTTCTACCCCCTTTGCATGCTCAGCACTGACTCACAGCACGGAATTTCCAGAGGGGAAGAGCAGAGAGGCTGAGGACTGTCCTGCTCTTCAGTGGTTCTGCTGCTGTAATTTAGCCCAGCACAGCAGAGCCAGCTCAAGGCCATTTTCTTTTCATCTTAGCCAAAGTGAGCAAAAAATCAAGTGGAACAGCAAGTAAACGCAATATATTTATTGCATTTCACTATGTTTGGTCTCTCCTAAATCCCAGCTACTATGTCCTTTCTTTTTGCTTTGCCTTTCTCCTGGAGACCACATGATTTAGAAACTGGTGTTTCTGGTACATTTTCAAGCCATCTTTCAGGACAAGCACCTTTCTCAGAGGGGAGGGCACCCGAGGCCCTGATTGCATGAAGTGTCATTAGCTAAAGGGCACCAGAGACAAAGGTGATTAATATACCCCCTCGGAGCTTTGTAGCGAAACCTAATGGTGTGATCTGAAGCAAATGGTGAGCAGCCTCCAGAGATTCAGACCCAGCCTGAAGCCTGTGTGCCTTTAGCTGTGGATTTCTGGGGTTATTTTCAGTTCTTTATCAGCTGAGGCCCTGGTGTCCTTCCTAGAGGAAAGCAAACTGTGCTTTGCAGTCCTTTGCTGTGGGAATGGTGGTATCAGTGGTTGCAAACCATTGTGCTTGTCTTCCAGTTCCTACAGCAACGGGAGCCTGGCCAGGATGGGACAGCCAGGGGTGGGACCACTGTGGGCAGTGGGTTTGTGTTATGAGCTCGAGGTGTGGTGTGTGAGTGCCTCTGTCATCCCCTCCCAGAACTGCAGCTTCCAGGTGATCCAGCGGTGTTTGTGCTCCTCCCTCTGAGCCGGGCCCAAGCACAGAGCTGGGATCAGAGTGGGAAGCTCCACGGGCACAGCCTGATGATGGCCTTATCCCAGCCTCTGGCCACGTGCCTCGGTTAGCCCCTGGCATGGGGGGGATGTTCTGGATCTCCTCCTTGGACCAGGAGGTGCAGAGCACACATCCTCATCCCAGCGCTCCTCATCCCAGCGCTCCGCATCCCAGCGGGAGCCCTCGCTGGTGTGATTTAGGAACTGAGCTCTGGAACAGTGGGAGGCACTGCTTCGGAATTACAAAGGCATTTTGCTCTGACCTGCATTTGTGTAGCCAAAAATGAGGAAAGAATCTAGGAAAGGTGAGTGAAGGCCTTCAAAAAACCCAGCCCAAACGATTTAGTGACTTGGTGGGGCGGGTGACTCTTAAAATAGCAGACACTTATCTTTGTTTCCTTTTAAAATGTGCCCTGTATCCTTGGGAGGCTTCTTATCACCCTTTGGATCAGTGCCCTGCCTGTTCAAAGCCCTTTCACTTTCAGCAAAAGACCGTAATTTGCAGCTTGTTTGGGGTGGTTTTCACTCTGTGATGTAGGACCAAGCTTGGCTGCGTTAGAGCCTCTCCTGGTGTTCAGAGTGATCTCCCAGAGGAACCCCTTTGATCCGTCCCATGGGGATGGTGGGGAAGGGTGGGCTGTGGTGGGCCATGGCCTGGCTGCAGGAGAAGGGTGCCTCCACCCCCGGCAAGGTACCCCTCGCTGCTCCACGTCCCCTCTGAGCAGCAGCCCGAGCACCGCGGGAGAGGTGCTCTAATTAACATCCGATTAGGGGCGAGCCCTTCACATCGGCTCCCTCTCTGCCAGCACATTCTCCTCCGCTGTCTCTTTTTGGAGTAGAAAGCTTTTCCTACAAGTGGTACTTGTGTAACTTGGCAGGGATGTTTTGATGGGCCGGCCGCATTGTTCACTGAATTACTGTCTGGCTGCAAAGCCAAGGGCTGCAATCTTCTGTGCATTATTATTCTTGGGATTCAGCCTCTTAGAAATGCAAAGTGGGACAGTTTGCTGCTAGAAGCGTTCCCAACAGTTGGGGCCTGGCAAGAAATGGAGGGATCTCTTGGGCTTCAGTAACCTTCACATTTTCACATGGTTTGACATGCATTTTGAGCGAGTCCTTTTATTTATTTCAATAGTTTTGTCAAACATTCCTCCTCCCTTGTATTAACTATGGCTTCATTGCCCTAAAATAACCCAGCAGGGTTAGGAATATTTGCCACAGGAATCTTGTAAATGGCTTGCACATAATTATGTTTTTATTCCAAGGCAGTGGAGATATAACTCTTCAAAATGGATAAAAATCTTGAAATGAACATCTGGACATACAAATTAAATTGCTCTTAGTGTAAGGACAGTACAGTGCTTTATTCTCCCTGGCAGGCTTCAGCACACTTGCAGACTCGACACTAATCCACAGGATCAGAGTCATCTTGTAAACTTAATGTCTGTAAATGTTTTCCCATATTTTTATTGCAAATCTATCCTTTCAGGACATTAGAGACCAGCCTGAGCCCTGGTAAGGCACATGTAGCCTCTTTGCATTGACTGAGAGCTTGATATACTTAGGCTGAGATAGCATTGGGTCTCAAGAGCAAATCATTCTTCTGACAACAAACCCTCCCTTGCCCTGCACAAGCTGTTGCCCTCACCATCAATGAAATTATAGATTAGGTTATTGATTATTTTTCTTTTTTTGTCCCCCTCCCACTTACTCTCAAACTCTCATGAAAATTCAAGACATTTCATATCTTTCTATTGACAGAAGCAACAACTAAATCAGATTATGCAACTCCCCTAATTCCCCAAAGTAATTTCCAAATTGTTCTTAGGTCCTTTGCCTGTCTGGTGCTTGCAGTTGTAGAGAGCACGCTGAGACATTTGCAGCTTGTCATGGTTTAAATCTTAATTACTTCATGGGAGTGCATCCTTTTGAAATGCAATACTTGGACTTTCTCTAGGCTATTCTTTTTTTTTTTTTTCCCCTGAAAGGAATTAAAATATCCAGTATCATAATTAAGCACTTCTACTCGTTTATGTTAGAACTTGAAGAGTATTTAAAGAAAGCAAAGTCATCGTAATGACTACTAATATTGCAGGGGAGCATAATGTCCTTTGTCTTCGTATTTATGTTGTATTTGTTTAAATGTGCCGATATTTCCAAATTAAAATGATAAAGTGTCTAAAGAACTTCCCGGAAAGGAGTGTGTGTGGGGGGGAGTGGCAGCAGGGCCATTGTTGCAGCCGTGCCCATTGACAGAGATGTTGGTCCTCCCTTTGTGTATTTGTGAGATTTGGTGCAATTCTGGTTCTTCTAGACAGGCTGGGTGAGCTTGAATTGAAAGCTGATCGTTTTGGGCACTTTTTATTTAAAAAGGAAAAAAACCAGGTCACCAGTAAATACCAAACTTACCACTCTACCGAGCCAGTAACGTGAGCGCTTCAGTCCAGTTTCCAGGGGGAGATTTACGAGTGCTTGAGGTGACACCCGTAGAAATCTTGTTTGGCTGTGATTTTGGAAGCCTGCAGCACGGAGGGGCTGCTGGGGTGGAGGATTGTGTGTGTGGAATGCCGAGGAGCTTCTGGAAGGTGAGGCTGGAGAGAGGAGAGGGTGGGGTACAGCAGGCTCTGCTGGGGCTCTGAGGTGCCATCTCTCCAGCAAAGCCACCGAGCGGTGAAGGGCCCACACCTGAATGTGACAGAGGGGAGTGCCAGACAGTGGGATGGTGTCTGCCAGTCATGCTGATGCCCTGCCCACGTTAAACACTCTCATAAAAGCAAGGAATAAACCCCATAAATCCTGTTGATAAGGTTGGAAAGTTATGTTTTATATAAATGGACACATAAAAATAAAAAGGAGTTTGTTTTTCTCATGCTCTGCTTTTCACTGTGGCTGCAGCCAGGCCTCCAGCAGGATAAATGAGCAGGATGAAGACAGCCTTCCCTAAAAGGTGTGAAAGGGTGCTTAGATGAGCATAGGGACTGATGAGCATAGTGCCTTGCCCATTGTTGTTGTGCAGTGCATTCTTAGATTAGATTTTTGCAGAAAAAGCACATGATGGCTGGTTCCCTCTTTAACCCTGAAGGTACTGGTCGGTCTGGCCATGTCCTCTGTCCTATTTTAGTCACTTGGGCACAGTGAAGTGCACGTGTACGCTCTCAGAAGCAGAGGTGTCTTGCTTTGAAACACTGTCTGCTGGATCTGCTGATATTTTCAGTGCTTGAGTGGAAACATGGCTGTTTTAAATAAAAATTGGGTTTAATGTGCTTTTAAATTGCAGGCAAGTGCACTAGTTATGCAATTAACTGCAAATATTGAGTTCGAGAAAGGGCAATGCAAGTACTTCCAAAATAATCAGAAGTGTTTTTAAATGGATGGCTAATGGAGAACAGACACTGCAGTGTGAGCTGCCTGTGTTCCCTAACAAAGCGTTCTTTACCCAGGCTCTGCATAAGCTTCTTTTCAGCGTGTACATTAGAGCAGGAGTCTGGCAGGCTGTCTCGTCATGTGTCTTGTCCTGTAGAGCCACTTATTGGATTTCATCTGCTTACCCTTGTGTGATCATCAGGGCAGTGCTTAAAAGCAGCTCTTGTATGAAAACAAACGCAGCAGATTATGCAGCCTTAGTCTCTTCACAGAAGAGAGGAGGGGAGAGATGGGGAAGGGAGGAAGCCTCCATTCCTGACCTTTAACTCAGCAGTAAACAGAAATCTCCTCTAATGCTCCGCATTAGACCTCTGGAAGAAGGGGCAGGCAACTCAGGCAGGCTACAAGGATGTCATGAGGTTATGCAGGGAGAGAACTAGAAGGGCCAAAGCCCAACTAGAACCTAATCTGGCTATTGCCATAAAAGACAGTAAGAAATGTTTCTATAAAAACGTTGGCAGCAAAAGGAGGGCCATCCTTTTTTTTTTTGGATGCAGGGGGAAACAAGGGACGAGGAAGAAGCTGAGGCAATTAATGCCTTCTTTGCCTCAGTCTTCAATAGCAAGACCTGTTGTCCTCAGAGCACTCAGCCCCCTGAGCTGGAAGACAGAGACAGGGAGCAGGATAAAGCCCCATAATCCAAAGGGAATTGATCAGTGACCTGCTACACCACAAGTCCGTGGGACTGGAGGGGATCCATGCAAGGGTGCTGAGGGAACTGGTGGAAGCGCTCACTGAGCCACTTTCCATCTTTTATCATCAGTCCTGGCTCAGCAGGTGACTGGAAGTTGGCCAGCGTGACCCATCTCCATGCAGGGTCAGGAGGAGGATCCTGCCAGCCTGCCCTCACTGCTGGGACAGGTCATGGAGCAGATCATTTTGACTGTTTGATCATTTGCCATCACATGGCACGTACAGGACAACCAGGGCATCAGGCCCAGCCAGCACGGGTTTAGGAAAAGCAAGTCCTGTTTGACTACCTGAGTCTTCTAGGACAAGGTGACCTGCTTGGTGGGTGAGGAAAAGGCTGTGGATGTAGTGTAGCTGGAATTCAGTAAAGCCTTCTCCTGGAGAAGCTGTCTGTCCATGACAGGATGGGTGCTCTGTTTGCTGGGTAAAAACAGGCTGGTGGCTGGGCCCAGAGAGTGGTGGGGAGGGAGGTTACGTCCTCCTGGGGCCAGTCACAAGTGGTGTTCCCTGGGCTCAGCATTGGAGCCAATCCAGTTTAGTGTTTTTAAGGGATTGAGGGCACCTTCAGGTGGGTGGGAGTGTTCATCTGTTGGAGGGCAGGAAGGCTCTGCAGGGGGATCTGGACAGGCTGGTTCAGTGGCCTGAAAATACGCCAAGTGAAGGTTAAAGGAAGAATGTTTCCACTGAAGGCATGTCCAAAATGAAAAATAACGACCTGAAAATACCCCCCTCAGCTGGCTTTCCATAATGCAGCTGCCCACCCAGAACTTCACCTCCCAGAAGTGGCTCTTTCTCGCCTTGCAGGCAATGTTAAGTCATTGATTCCCTTTCTCTTTGCAGGGTCAGTTATGTTCAAGCTTGGGGAAGCTGTTACATTTCCCTGCTCTTCAGGCACGATGTGCAAGTCCTGCATTGTGATTCCATGCACAGCCCTCCTTCCCTAGGGATGGGCTGCTCTGAAGGTTGCTGTGTTTGGCTCCACATTAGAGTGGAGACATTCTGAACAAGCCCAGACTCTCTGTGGAGTTCAGGCTATCTTGTTCAGACTCAGGGATCTTACATAGTTCAGGGAACTGTAACATCATTTTAGCTGAAATGGCATAATCTGTTTCTGTTTTGTTTTGAAATTCCTCCCTTCTTTAGTTTTATGCTCAGTTGGTGTCAAAACCTTTGAGTAAAGGACCTCAACTTTTGGAAAGACCAGCAGGCTCCTTACTGGATCTGTTGGCCCTGTTGGCACCTCTGCACTTTGTCTTGAGAGCTCAGATGACTTTTTAAAGCTGTGCAGGGAGCAAGTGCTAGAACCAGGAGTGAATCCTGTTGTCACTTGTGGTCCCATTATGCTTCCTACTCTGAGGTCTGCAGTTTGTTCCATCTGAATTACAGCCATACATGGACTATATGGCTGATGAAGAGCCAGGGTGAAGGGGTGGGCTTGCTTTGGGGTCTCCAGTCTGTCCTGTTCCACTAAAATTTGTGTGAGTTTGCAAAGGTGATGGAGTTGATTTCTCTGGGTTGAGTCGGTCTTGAAGCAGAGGGATTGTGTCAGTGTGTCTGATATGGCTCAGCTGGGATGGTTTCAGTCCTCACCCCTCTCTGATTTGTCCTTGTAGAGTTTCAAAGAACATCTCCATTCCTATGGTACCTCCCCTGCCTCAGTGACTGAGGGAAGTTCCCAGCCCCTGCTCTGTGATTTGGAGGAGCGGTGGGTGCAGCAGCAGCAGTGACCTGGCTGGTGTGGGTGGTGTGCTGTGGTCTGTACTGGTGTGACTGCCACCAAGCAGCAGGACAGATCTGCTCCTTTGTCGCAGTTATTGGAGAGAAACCCCACATCCTTGTGTAGAGGAAGCAGCTGTGATGCTGGTTGGATGGAAACAAGTTAAAAAAACCTGCCCCATAACCTGATGATCATGAAGTGAAAGAGTTGGAGGAGCCAGGGAAGAGTTTGAGCTGTAGCTGCAGGAAGCCAGTGATGTAATTTTGGCATGTTCTTGTGGGCATGTTGAGAAGAAATACATTTGTGTTCAACAGGCACCTCAGTGGTCGTGAGCACAGGTGGTGGCTGGGCACAGGAGGTTGCAGATGATGGTGTGAGGTCCACAAAAAATGGAGCAAGGAGGTTCAGAAATTGTCCTGCATCTCAAGGGTGCACCAGTGCTATTCACTCTGCATGTGCCCCCCTTGAGCAGAATTCCTGAGGAGAGAACACAGTGTAAATTAAAAACAGAAGTGATGATTGCAGAGAAAAAAAAAAAAAAAAAAGGTGATGGATTGAGAAGTTGCTGTAAAGAGGGTGGAGCTAGGCAGATGAGATATGGATATGAAATGTAAATGAAGCTCGGAGGTGATTAAGTGGACTTTCCTACAGTCATTTCTTAGCTGGATGTGGGAGGCTGTGCTGATGGGGGAGGAGGGAAAGCACCACAGCACAGCAATCAGCAGCATCTCCCTGTTGATCTCGTAGGCAGAGATGGGGGGCTGCCTCTCAGCTGGGGTGCTGGGCTGAGTCACATCCTCCAAATGCAAACCTTGGCCATGGGACAGTTGTGTCATGCAAAGGGAATCTGCCTTCCCACCAGCCCCCTGCACAGAAATTAGTGATTCCTTGAGACATCTCACTGCAAAGTGATTTTGTAAGATGTAGCGTGAAGGTGGGGAAAGAGGAAATGAGTGAGATGTTTTTAATGCCAGATAATTTGTTTGGTGTGTAGCTGTGAATTAGACACATGGGGAGTCAAAGTTAATGGATGAAGAGTGTATTAAAAGAGACAGAGTAATGTTACCAAGAGAAGAACAGAATTGTTCTCACCAGGCAATGCTCTTTTGCAGAGGAGAGGACTTTCAGCTGGTTTTGTTACAATATAGAGGTTACCCTCTTTTTCTGTATTTTTCCTCCCTTTAACTGTCCCTGTTTGTGAGGTGTTTTCACAATAAACACATTTTTCCTGAAGATAGCAGTTTTGCAAAGAAGAATTCAAATGGTAATGTAATGAGGAATTCCTGCGGGGAATGCATGTCAGCTGTGCATTTCTTGCATGTTTGGTAGCAAAAGAGCAGATCTGCTTGCAGGATGAGCACTTGGATGTTTTTAATCTTACCTTTACAGAGCGCAAAAAATTGTCCTTTGGCAAACAGGCACTTAGAAATTTGCTCAGATACTCAAACAGAAGATTTTCTTTTTCAGCTTGGGGCAGGGAGGTATAGAATCCTGAATCCACAAGAACTTTCTCTCTGAATTACAAGGGTTAGGTCTTGGCTATTCCAGCCTGTTGATGGTTCTACTTCACTGCAGCATAATCCAGATCCCAAAGAAAACTCCTATTAATATGTTTTGCATGTGAAGGAAATGCCAAAGAATATATTACAGCTGTGGCCCTGCTTCAGATCCTGCTGTATCCATAAGTGATTTCCAGGGGGTGTCCAATGGGAGTGGAGAACTCCAAAAAAAAGTGTGGAACGCAGCAGCGTAAACTGGTGGAGACCCGGAGCAGTGTTAGTCTTCCTTTTGTTTTTTATTATTTCAAGGAAATTCTTGTTCCAAAGAGCGAAGGCTTTAATCATTTGGCTTGTGAGGGAGTTGTCTCTTTAATCTCTTGCACTTTGGTTTTGGCTTCCTTCAAAAAACTCTTTGCAGCACTGGTGTCATCAGTGCCTGTACGCTCAGATCAGCCCTCTCAGAGAGGAATGAAAGCAGCGTTTCCTCATTTAAAAAAAAAAAAAAAAAAAAAAAAAGAAGAAGAAGAAAAAAAAAAGAAGAAAAAAAGCAGAGGAGATTATTGCAGCACCAGGTTTTTAAGGTACTAAGCCTGGCTTGCATCCCTGACATGAAAAGGAAATTGAATATTGTGTTTTCTAAAGGACTTTTCTATCCCTGCTGGATATGGATCTATCATCCAAATATTGAAGTAGAGGCACCCAGTTTGCTGCTGCACAGCTCCAGCTCACACAGAGCTTTCATCCCTCTGCTTCTGGAGCCTGGGCTGGGGCTTGGATTTCCCCCCGTGCTCCCAGACCCACACGGATCCCGTGTTTAGGGTGAGTGATGGAGCAGCTGAAGGTTTGGGCAAACATGGACTGTCTGATGGAGCACTGAGGGGGTGCCAGGAAGGTGCTCTGGAGTGGCCATCCCCCACCTCCTGGGAGGTCACAGGGGTTTGGGAGCTCAGTTGTTCACATCAGGAAGTCCTTTTGGCTTTGGCTGTTGCAGGAGTATGAGCAGCTCTGCCTGTCCCACCAGCATAATCTGTGTCCACGCTGGAGGTGTGAAATACACACTAAAATCCAAGTTAGTTTTAAAACTAAAAAAGCCCTTCTGTTTTCAACAAAATGTTTTATGCACCACTTCATTCCTTTTACTCCCAATTCTTTTGTTTTCCACCTTGAAAGTGCTCGTGAAACATGCCTGGTAATTAATAAGATGGTAGCAGGTTTGGGGGGGGTGGAAAACAAGTGTGTTAATTCTTTTTAAGGCAGTTAAAAAAAAATATTTCAAATGTTTTCCCAATGGTAGTTGAGATTTTACCTTCTAAAATTGCATGAAAAGCCAAGTACTGTTCTGTGATGATACTAAACTGTATAATGTGTAAGGTCACAAGGTTCAAGGAAACATGCTTTCCTGGAGGAGATAGAAGTGTTTATCTAGTCAAGTGAGTCATTTTCCTAGAGAAACAAGTTTTCTAACAACTGTAGAAAATTAATTTTCAGTAGGGAATAGCGAACCTTTAATCTCAGCTTCCCTGTTCAGCGGTAAGAAAATCTTCACTAGAAAATGACTGGTATCTGTCTCCCCCACGATGGCAACATTTCAGATGAACACTGGGTTTCTGAGTGTTTTTCTGAGCTCTGCCAGCATGGAAAATCCATCCCTGATTGGGATTTAGCGGTGAGCAGTCGGGGCAGCTTCTTGCTTGAAACCAGCAAGCTTTCATGTGTTTACAGCTTTGGTTTTTTGGCAATAAATGTTTGTATTACCTGTGATCGAGGAGCCTTGAAGGGCATTACAGAGGCGAGTCACGAATACAACTTCATTTCTTCCCAGGTCTCTGGGAGGCTGATTTATTTAGGTAACCTGATTTATTTGTATTTTAAACTAGAAGAGAATTCCATCATTTCTGGGGGTTTTAGACAAACAAGTTTGTTGTTATAATTTTTTGTATGAAAGGAACAACAAAAAAAAATCCGAATAATGGTTGCTTTTTCAAAAAGGATTAAAGCTGGTTGATAAGAACCAACCCTCCCAAGACAGGGCTGGGAGAGTCCCAAGACTGGGCTGGGTGATGAGTTGCTTGAAGTTACCTGAGCTGATTTCACAGAATCACAGACTGGTTTGGGTTGGAAGGGACCTTAGATATCCTCTTGTTCCATCCCCTGTCATGGACAGGAACACCTTCCACTACACCAGGTTGCAAACTGGGAAGTCCTGCATGGGGACTGACCCATGCAGGGACTGCTCTTGCCTTGGGCTGCAGAATTAAGCCCGTTTCATTTGCTGAGCTGCATTACACAGTTCCCATTCAGCTTGCTGATTCAATGCAGCCATCCCAAATGAAAATGGGATTTGATGTCCTCTTAAGCAAAATTCATGTATATAGAAAGGAATTATTAAGGCAGAAATTAAATTCCACTTACTCTGGGTATTCCAGGCGTGCCTGGAGCTGTTCTGCTGGTGAAGATGTGCTCCTGCACTGTGCTTTTGCTTCAGCCTTTCCCGGAGTCGTCCCCGGCTCTGCCGTTTGATTCCTCGCCCACTGGAACTGCCGGCCCTGTTTGACAGGTCTGTGCAGCCAACACAAACGAAGGCTGATTCATTCACGAAACATTCCTGAGTGGGGAGCTGGACTGTAGCTCTGCTCTGGTTTTACACTGCTTCAACTGACCTGGCTCCTCAGGACATGGTGGGATAAGCAGTCCCAGCTCACTTTGCAGTGACATTTTTCTCCCATCTTGCCCTGCTTTTGGTTTCAGGTGGGGAACTGTCAATGCAGATTAAATAAACCGCTGGGAGAGGCTCATAGCATCAAGGATTTCTGCCAAGTTGGCCTGGTATGTCCCAAACCATGGGGCATTCCAGTGTGATGAGTCCTGAGTGCTCAGAGCTGTCTTGCCTCAGAGGGGGACCCAACACCTTTCCCAGCAGCTGTCGAGTTCTCAGCTGTGGAGAGGACTTTATAAAATGAGAGATGGTTTTGCCAAACTCATTCTCTTCTGATAAACTAATAAAAGAATATCCTGTATTGGAAAATCCAATACAGATTATCCTCCCTTCCCCTTGATTTCACTTGGATTTATGACAGTTGGGGTGTCCTATTGCCTTAGGGAGGAGACATTTGCCACTGATGGTCCAGAGCGGAGGGACCTGGAAATTTGGAGGTTACATGCTCTCTCTATATTCCTAAAGTTTCATTTCAGGATTTGTAGAATGAACTTAGATCTGCACAGACATTTGTCCTGCTTTTGGGAGAGGGGTGGGGAGAAGCAAGAGAGGTTTGTTGTCCAGATGCTCCCATAGCTGAACAATCTCATTTGTACAGTGGGATTTTTGGCAGTTTCCCGTGTCTCTCGGTGTTTCCAAGGCTCTGATATGTATCCACAGTGTCATTCATGCCGCTGTACTGCAGTAGGATATTGACATTTGTGTACTACCTTTTACCAGAGAAAGTTAATTCCTTAAAGAATAAAGGATTGTTTTGGATGCTGCCCTTCCCCAGGGTTGCAGCAGGGAGGATTTACACTGCAATGGCCAAGTAATGTTTAGAGTCATAAAATTCTGGCTATTGGACGAGCTCCTAATTACTTCGATCTCTCTTAGTCTCACTAAAAGTTGGACAGACCATACTGAAACGAGACAGTTGCATTTGCAATTATCTCCATACGTAGGTCAGTGGGTTCTTTTCTTTTTTTTTTTAAACCACAGAAAAAAATGGGAAAATTTATTTTCCACTTGGAGCTTTTAATGAAGGGCATTACTGTACATATGGTTTGTTGTACCATATCCCCCTCCTGTGTGATGCTCCAAGTGGGTGTCAATGGATTCAGCTCAGCAGGGCAGGTCTGAGGTGCTCTTAGGATGGAAAATACTTAAAAATCCCATGTGGACTTTGCCCTGGATGGGTGTATTAAGAGATACTATCGAGTGAAAATAAATAAAACCACTAGAAATTACATTTTCATGATTCTTTGATTCTACAAGTTGCATTCTTTCCACAATAAGTGGTATCAAGGTGTTCCTTGCAGGTGTGGGAATGGAAGTTACTGCATTCGTTCATCAGCAAGTTGATCTCTGTTGCTGTTCCTGGAAAGTCAGTATCTCAAAAATACACTCTCAGTGTCAGCAAAATGCTGTGCTGCTGAAAGCTGCCAGATTATATTCTCTCTTTCTCCTTTCTGATGAGCTGATCAATAAAGGAGGCATTTCCATAACATGGTATTTACTCTCTCTCCAGTCTAAATATAATATTTATAGTTGTAAATATTCTTCACAGCTGGTAGCTGGTTTCTCTCTCCTGCTTTCATGATAAGTTTACAGCACGTTGCTGTTGCCAGGCTCAATCCTACATGTTTTTTGGCTGCCTCAAAAAATAAAAAAAAAGAAAAGGCAACTTCTTTGAAGTCTTGTGCAGTGTTTATGCATGAGATGGGTGTTTCTTTTGGGGTAAGTTCTTAACCTGACCTTCCTGGTGCTCAGCTGCACGTGCTGAGTGTGAGTATCCAGGGTTTGTGAGTCCCAGTCAAACATCCCAGTGCTCAGCTTAATCAACCTGTACATGGATTTCTTCAACCTCATGCACTCGAGCCATTTCGTGGGAGCCCAAACCAAGTGGGAAATGGGAAATAACCTGCAGCTTGTGGGGGAATAAAATTACTGGAATTTGAAGAAAGATGGAAGAAGTTGGGTGTTTGGCTTTGGTGAGCTCTAGGGAGGGCTGAGAATCTTTGATTTTCTTCTGCAATTCTCAGTCAAATATTCTTCTCATTTGTTAGTCCTAGTTAAATCATTTATGGTGCAAGAATTATTAGAGAGACATATACATAAAATGTAGATTCTCCCAGCCCTGTCAACTTAACAGACTTATTAGCATTTTCATATCATCTTTCCAATTAGTAAATGCTTTTTTGTTGTTGTTGTTGATGTTCAGCTTGCAAGTAAAAGAGAAAGCCACCTTGGATTAGATTTACACCATGTCATACTCTGATGAAAGCACTGATTAGCACAAGTCATTTGGTGTCATTCCCCCCGTGCTGTTCCCCCCCGAGCTGTCAGCTTTCATCAGGAGCAGGAAATGCATGTTTGCAAAGTATAACTGTTATTAGCAGAACTCAGACTAAGGGAAGGCTGGGGTTTTTCACTCGCAGATGTGTTAGAGGAGCAGGGAAGTGTGTGGGCAAGTGAGCTGTTTGGTTTCGCTCATCTCTCTCCCCTGCGTTTGCAGTTATGGTGTTGTTGAATGACTTAGCACAAGTTCTCCCACCTCTGTGAAAAACAAGTATTTGTGATAATGGGTTTTTTGTTGTTGTTGTCGACTGGTACATCAGGTCCTCTGTTAGCAAACCAGTTAAATGGTGAGTCACTGCAGGGAGTAGGAGTGATTGCAGCACGCAAAAAAAAACACAGCGTAGGAAACCTTGGATTAATATAAGCAGAGAAACTATCAATAGAAATGCTGACCACTGGTGTTCCCCAGAGCAGAACAATCTGGCTTCAAGGAGGAGAAAATAGATTGATGTTGTTATGAGCAGTGAAATGTTAGTGTTTTCTGTAGACATTCCTGTCTGGCCTTTGGAAAGGAGACGGCAGCACTGCTGCTCCGGATGAGGGAACAGAGAGCTGGTGAGAGGCTGCTGGAACTGTCCCCACACGGTGTGCATCAGCCAGGAGTGGGTCTGTGGTCCCTTGGAAAGGCAGGAGACTTCCCAGAGTGGGATCCTGGGTAACTCAAGGCTCCAGGATGTGAGCAGGAGCTTGCTGCTTGAGCTCCTGGAGCACCCCGTGCCAGCTGTTTCCTCAGGAGGAGAAGGAGCGTGCACGGTTCCTGCCAGAGCCTCAGGAAACATCTTCTGCTGCTTTTCACATCAGCCAGCAAGTGTCTGTTAAAAAGAAAAAAAAAAAAAAGTAGTTTTGAATGTATTTATTTGCAGTATTTGCAAAAGTTCAAGGCTTGGACTAAATTGGTTTTGCTGGTTCTGTTAGCTGATAGAAAAAAAGTGAAGTTATGTAATGAACATGGTCTTTTTAATGGCAACATAAATGTTTGCTAATTACCATATGGAGATGAAGGTCATATTAATTACAAAACAGTTCTTGCAACGCTACCAAGCAACCATCCTTTTAATTTTTTTTTTATGGGATTAATTAGAGAGAATATGCATTCAGGACTGACAGCTTTTCTTCATAATCTTTTCCAGAAAAACGTATATGGCTCTATTTGAACCTAATTGAGTGCTGTGTGCCCTGCACATCTGTGCTGGGTGGTGAGGTCGATGTCTCAGCTGCACTTTGGCCAAAAAGGGCAGTCACAGCAAACAGCAACCAAACAGCAGTGTGGGAGCAGATTTGGCCTTCTGAGGCATGAATTTAAAGCACAGATGAGAGCTTGTGCCAAGAGGCTTCTTGGGAGCATCGGGTCTGTTCTCATTAAAGGCTGAGGGTTAACTCCTGTGCTGGCAGAGTAAATACTGGAGTGGGACGGGCAGGATAAACCTGCTGCTGCTCAGGCTGGACATGGCTGGGGCTTTCTGTTCTGCTGCATCACCAGAGACCCGGAGTGGGATGCAGAGCTTTCCTCTGGGGCTGGGCTCTTCCCTTCCCCTGTTTCTGCACTGGAGACACAATTGAAGTTAAAATGGGCAAGATGTGCATGGCCAAAGCCTTCCTCCTCCTGTGTGTGGTCCTTAGGCCCTCAGTCCATGGACATGGTGCTCAGGTGGCCAGTGCACAGCCTGGGCAGCACAGCAGGGCAGGGGGTTTGCAGGGCCGTGCAAGGATATGAGCTTAGGCACTGCTGATGGGCACGAGTAGGCTGGTTCCTCCAGTGTGGAGTGGGAATGGTTGATGGCAGTGTGGAGCTGTTTGGGCACTTGGTCTTGTTAAACCTCTTGAGATTCCCAAGGGCCACTTCTTGCTTTTGTCCAGATCCATCTGGATGGGCCCATCTTCCAGGTGTGTCACTGCACCCTCAGCTTGGTGTCACCTGCAAACCTGCTGAGGGTGCCCTTGATCCCTTTGTCTGTGTCATTCATGAAGGTATTAAACAACAGTGGCACAACACAGACCCTTGAGGGACACCACTGGTCACCGGTCACTGATGGCTGTCAGGACTCTGAGCTGTTGACCACGATGCTCTGGATGGGACCATGCAACCAATTCCTAATCCACCTAATGGTCCACCCACTGAATCCATCTCTCTCCACCTTGGAGAGAAGGAGGTTCTGGGGGACTGTGTCCAAGGCTTTACAGAAGTCCAGATGAATGTCCTCTATAGCCCTTCCCTTGTCCCTTGTTACTCCATCAGAGAAGGCCACTGGTTGGTCAGGCAGGACATGCCGTTGGTGAAGCCGTGCTGGCTGTTCCAAATCACCTCCCTGTTCTCTGGGTGCCTTAGCACAGCTTTTAGGAGGGTCTGCTCCATGATATTCCCAGGCACAGAGCTTGGTAGTTCCCAGGATTGTCCTTCCTTCCTTTCGTAAAGATGGGTGTAATGTTTCCCTTTTTCCATTCACCCAGGACATCCCTTGACTGCCAGGACCTTTTGAATGTCTTGGAGAGTGGCTCGGCAGCTCCATTAGCCAGTTCCTTCAGGACTCTGGACTGCATTTTGTTGGGTCTCACAGACTTGTTGACATTCCAATTCCTCAGGTGAATCTGATCTTCACTTACAGCGAGAGGGGCTTTGCTCTCCTGGTCCTTATCCCATCACTTGAGCGGTGTGGGATCTGTGACCCTTCAAGCTGGTATTTGCTGTTCGTGCCACTGAGGGAACTCTGAGCTGGCCCCAGCGTGCAGGCAGCCTCCAGCCCTCTGCTGACCTCAGGCAAGTGAAAAAGTGGAGCAATGGTACAAGAACTGAAGGCTGGAGATGAGTTTTGGCATTTGGCACCCTCTGGCATGCCGTGTGCTCGTTACATTTGCTTGCACGGGTGTGCGTTTGGTGCCGCGCTGCAGGTGAACTGAACCCAACTCCTGAAGGTTACAGCTCTGGTGCCCAGGCATTCTTTGACTGCTACAAAATGATCACTAGTGAGTAGGATTTATTAATCAGGGTGGGACTAAAAGGACAGCAAACCTGAAAGCAGCATCTTCTGTTCAGGGTCCCTTGAGCAGGGCTGTGCACACGAGCTCTGCGTTGCTGTGTCAGTGGGACGAGTCGTGTCATGGCTGAGCAGCTTCTGTGCCCTCCTCCTGCCCAGCTTTGGGGGATCACCCTGAAGATAAAAGTCAAGAGGGAAAATAAGCCCTTGCCCGTGTTTCACCGTACGCCAGGATTTCAGTTTTAGTCCAGACCTCTTTGCTGTGCAGTTTGAGATGTTTAAGGTGTCACTCAAGTTGAACGCTGTGATGACAGCAATCAGATTCACTCGAGTACTTTTGTGCTGGCACAGTGCTCTCGTTCGGATACGTGTCAGCAGAGGGGATTTAAAAATACGGATGTGCTGCACTAACCCAGCTCCGAGGGATTGTGTGCACAGAGATGGCCAGCTTCGTGAAACAATTACCGTTCAGATAGCCTGGAAAAGAGGAAGGAATACTAATGTCTGTGTTCTGATGACGTGTGTCTGAAGCACTGAAGGGTTTCAGACTCAGATGTTTGAAGGTATTTAGGAGTGTAAGCCCAGCTTAGGGGAGGAAGTCCTTACATGCAGAAGTCTCTTTGGAGACTTGAAGAGCACGGTGAAGGTCACAGGTTAAGGACTAGTAACAGGCCAGTGCTAGAAGCTGAACCCAAAATGCCTCAGTCATAAGTTGTTGTGGTGTTTTTCACCTTTAGCTTCCCTAACTTGAAGGTGTTGCCTTTACTTTCGGAGCTCATTGTTCTTCTTAAGGTATATATAGTGAATTAAAGCTTGCTGGCCATTGGCTGGATTTTCTTTGCTATCTTTCTGAGGTCTTCTAGATGTTAAGGGTCCAGCCCTCTGAAAATCAGCATGAGCACAAACACTACCCTGTTTAGTTCCTCAGTGGTTCAGAGGAATGTGTGGAGCTTAATGTGTAAATGTGGCAGAGGGTTTTCTTTCAAGTAAAGAGAAAAAAGAAATCATGAAAATATAACTGTGAACATTTTGAAAGAGAGCTTTTCTTTAACTAATTTATAAGGTCTTTCTAAAGGGATTTTCTTTAAGACACTCTTTCGTCTTATTTTAAAGTAATAATTTTCTTGATGAGAAAATTATTCTCCTACTAATTTTTTGTTAATATAATGTGATGTTGCTGATGAACCTGAAGGTGACATTTAAAGGGAGGATACCCCTGAGAGATCTGTACTGATGCTGGAGCTGGAGGAACTGGGTCATCACAGATCTGCTGGTCACATACTGTTCTTGGGGACACTGTGAGGACTTCAGGGCAAAATACACACACGGGCATCACACCAGTTCTGAGCTGTGACCTGACTGAGCGTGTCAGGAGGACGCTCAAAACTGCAGAAGGCCATGGGCTATTTCTGATTTGTTTAGGACTTGCCTAAAAGGTGAAGCTGTTGCGATAGAAATGAGGGACTGACACTGAGACACCACTTTTCTCCTCCCTTTTCTCTCAGTTCGGGCTGTCACTGCTTTGACTTCTTGCATCTTAGATCCACATGCTTTCTGATCAGGCTGCCTTGTGGGAGGACATGTGGCTGTGTGATGAGGTGGTTGACAGCCATCCTGGTCTCTGGGTGGTTGAGCTCTAGATTGTCAAACCCTCTGGAGGCTGTTTTTAAGTTTGGTGCTTGGTACCTGCCACCTGCAGAGTGACAGGTGCTTGTGTGGCGTTTGTGCACCACGAACTGGTGTTTGCTCACCCCACCCGGGGCTGGAGTTCAGGCTTTGGGAACCTTTGTGTGCACCAGGGATGATGTGGCTGCATGGAAAGTCAGGGTGGTTGTCCTAAAATGAGGACAGTGATGATCAGACCTGCTGCTGTCTGCTGGCTCAGAGCTGGTGCAGAGGACAAGGTCCTGTGTGCTGAGCCTCCAGGTGCATCTCAGGAGCTCCCCACAGAGCAGATGAGGCCAACAAATTCAACTGTGGAGGGTGAGACAGTTTATCCCACTTTCAGGGTGTTTTTCATCTTTTTGCTGGTTTGAAAAGACGCCTTTAATATCACTCCAGTGATATTAATTGAGTGGTTTACTGGACTGGGGACTAAAAAACACTTCAGCTTAGAAAAATTAATTCCTCTGAACTATAATCAGGTAGAAAATGAGAAGATTGTTAAACCTGTGTTTTCTTTGTGGCAAAGACAACATAATGGAAGTCTGGAGTGTCCAATTGAGCTAACAAGGTTTTTAAAGAGCCAACAGGAATAGGTAGGAGGACAACGTGTGTCTGACAGCTGAGTACAGGGGATGTGGTGACACAGGCACGGAGTGAAGTCGGCACAGATACCGGCAAAGGGAGTCTGGCGGCGAAAAATAGGCTGGTGAGAGAGAACAAAGCACTGCCTGTCGTGGGAATGATTGCTCGTCCCTTTTGATCACGGCGAGGAGGGAGGCTGGGTGAGCAGCGTTCAGACTGAGAAAGGCGAGGGAGGGGGGTGAGAGGCGGCAGCCCAGGCGTGATGGAGGCATCCCTGGGCACCCTGACCCCTGCCCGGGCTGGGCTCAGCACCAACACCCCTGGGGAAGGACGGGAGGGGCTTTTCTCCTCCAGCTCGGGGCAGAAACCCTGCAGTCCCTGACTTCCTTCGGGCAGTGGCTCAGTCCCCCCGCCTGGCTGTTGGCTGGGGTTCAGCTGTGCCTGTGAGATCCCCAGGGATCATTTTAAGGGCTGAAATATGACGTGTGTAATCTGCTCAGCCTCTGCCCTGCCTTTAGTTCCCTTCCAGCCCTGTGGGTGGCCAGGAGGAGATGGAAGCTCTCCAGTGACACACTGCAGTAGGTTTTGACCTCGGGAAGGACAGAGCAGGAACTGTAATGGGCAGCATTTACTGTCTGGTGGGGTTTGAGGGAGAGGCTTTCGTGTGACATTGGATTGAGGCTCCAGCCATGGCAGTGCCTGGGCTCTGCCACGGAGTGTTGTCCTGCTTGTTCATCATCCTCTGCAGTTGCTCTGTCATGTCTCACGAGCAGCCCCCGAATTATTCATTGTGAGCACAGGGCTCTGGCCAGGACATGCTGCTCAGCAAAGCCAGAATCACAAATGAGGGCTTTAATATGGAAGAGGCAGCAATGCCCCGTGCCTGTCCATCTTCCCACTGGAGGGGCAGCAGCTGGAAATAGGAACAAAATTTTACTGGTGGTTTCATGTTGAGCCTTTCCAGCCCGCAGCGTGCTGTAGAGCTTTATTAACATTGTGTTTTTAATTTATTTTTGGGGTTTTTATTATTTTTTAGACTGCTTGTGTGGGCCAGCCCTGGCCACACAATGGTGGATTGGGTGGCACACTGGTCTGCTTGCGCAGCAGCCCTGCTATCCATATGTACAGTCTGTATCCTTGCTTTGGAACAACTGCACCAAAGCCTTTTAATCAGCTTGGTTTCACTCAAGTGTACAAATCCTCCTCTCATTACATGTACAGCTCTCAAGTTTACAGGCAGGAACTTCTTGGACAGACTAATATTCCTTAGCCATCCTAGCGTGCAAATTTAAAATTTAATATCTTGCTGCAGGTCTCTTCACTTTTATGCAAATTCTAATGTAAGATTATGGTTTGTAGTTGTAAATTAGAAATTAAAGTAAGTTTTGCAGGGGAAGGATATGTGGGAAGAGGCAATCGTAGTTTTATATTTTTTTAAATGAGGTAATCCTAGTGATTTGAGTACTGCAGAGATGCACAGCCTCTAAAAAGGAGAAGACTTGAACAGCAAACATGGTTTGAAAGGGCATTTAGCTCCATAGCTGTTAATGAAGAAGTGGTTGCTACAAGACTGTCTCCCTCAATCTCCTGACTTCTCTGAATGCATTTGGAGGCAAACAATAGGTTAATTGTTCTGGTGTAGGAAAAAAAAAATGAAATCCAGATGTGGCTCACTTTTGTTCTTCTGTAAGCCCCGAGGCTGAGGGGGTGTGTGAGGACCTGCTGCCTGGGGGAGGCTCAGCTGTAGCTGCTGGCTGGCATTGGTGGTTCCTGGGGGATAGCAGCTCCTGACACAGCTCTCGACCCTTAATTTCTATTAAGCAAATCTGTAGCCTCTGGGACCTACCAGGGTAGCTGTATCTGGCTGTTTTCCCACGTGTCCTGGACCTTCACATGGCAACTTGACTTGGCCCATTCCAGCTGGTCTGGGAGCAGCTCCCCCTGTGCCACGGTGACAAATGGATGAAAATCAGGAACAGCACAGGGAAGGGAATGCAGAATCTGAGTGAGCTCACTTTGCTTCTGGAGTGCTGCTCACACTTGTTCTAGAAGCAGCCAGGGCATTAGATGGAATCAAATTCTCTGAGCCCTCATATTCACACCACACAGGCCACACTGAAGGATTGGTCTCCCAGACTGACCCTTAGTGGTCCAAAATCTGCCATGAGATAGATGAGAGGAGAAGGGGACAACTCAATAAAAGAGAATCCTTTTGTGTCTAACCAAAGAGTTTCTGAATACTCTCAGTATTTAAATTTGCTTTTTAGAAATCAATATCACTTTTAAATCACTTTTAAATATCACTTTTAAAGGGAGGGACGGGTTCTCGTGCTGTAATATCTACACCCAGCATACTTGAAAAAGCTAACATGAAAAGTACTTCACAATAATGTTAATTGCATATGGATAAGATTTTGCAAAGCAATTTGGGTTCTGTCTCCCTCAGTGACTTTCAGTGGTGCCGAAGCTGTGGTGCTTCAAAGCAGCTTTTGAAAATGGAGTTTCGAGGGTTGAGCCCTGTGTGTGCTTTTGAAATTGCTCCTTAACTCTGAAATACTTGTATTTTTCTAGATTGCCTGTTGACAGGGTGTCCTTTCCCTTCCCATCGTGTCTCCGCAGGAAATAATGTGATGGAACCCTCGGAGCTTGGGCGTGGGACTGTGCCTGCTCCCTGGGGATCAGCACGGCCTTGGCTCAGCCCCGCGGCCGTGGCAGCCCCGGCACACACAGCAGGGCTCCAAGAAATGCCTTCCTAGCCCTCAGTGCAAAGAGCTGAAGAAAAACACTGGTATTATGGGCTGTGCAGTTAATTTCTTTGCAAATCTGCAATGGCTGACATCTGTTTGCTTTTCTTTGTGGTTTTGGAAAAGAAGAGAGGATTTGGATCCAAAATAGCTCTAAGATGGCTTGACATGGAGTAGCATGAATAGGCTTGTTTTGTCTCCTCCTGTTATGAATCACTTTCCATATTAATTTCAGACTTCGAGTCGATGTGTATCTGGCCTTGCAGAGCTGCACACCACTTTGAGTCGTCCTGTTGTTCAAAAATGAAATACCTCATGTTTATTTGCTCCGTATCAGAAACCAGAGTCCGACGTGGAGGTTTGCAGAGGTGGGTTGGTGCAGAGCCTGGGCTGCCAGGGCGCAGTCGAGCCGGATCGAAGGCTCTTGCATAGCTGGGGAATTTCAGGCGTGATCCCAGCCCTCCAGTCAGAAGTTTAGACAGACTAATTATCCCTATTGTGCCGTTTCTTCATCCACCACCTCAGGTTTTGCTTTCTGTCACGTCTCTGCAGTCAGCCCATGGAGCTGCCCGTGCTCTGTGTGGCCAGGGAGGTGCTCTCTGCTGTGGTGGGACAGTCCCATGTCCTGGCGTTCAGAGCCTGCAGTTGCTTGCAGGACCCACCAATTAGAGCTTTTTTTTCTCTTTTTTTTTTTTTGGATTAAATATCAGTCAACTTGCAGTAAAGGTCCTTGCTTTCTCTTTTGCCAGATGTCATGGATTACTGCCTCTGAACGGCTTTCCCATGAAAAGCATAAATAAATACAAGTCCTCAAGCTCCTGGCGTGAAGTCAAGACCCCCTCCTCTGTTTTGTTGGGCTTTTTTTTCCCCTTTTTCTCAGACAGATTAATGTCTTGTCTTTATTGGCCTATTTTGGTCAAACATCAAAACCACCCATCCTTCTGTGTGTGTGAGCCTGGAGGAGATCGTGGCCCTTTTAGGGCTGAAGAGAACAGCCATGGGGTGGGAAGCTGAGCACCTGCCCATGGGGAGCAGCAGCTCTGGGGTTCTCTTCGGACCTTTCTTCTGCCTTTTGTGTTGGTCTCAGGGTCAGATGATGGTGGGAGAGGGCTGTGTTTATGTACAGGCTGTGTTATATTGTACTGCTCGACGGGTGACCCGTGGGATGAGTTCCTGTTGTGTGGACAAGGTAACAGAGCGTCAGGGGCTGAATGGAGCAAATGGAGAGAAGGAATCTTTTCAGTGGATCTTTTCAGTGCCAATGATAACACACTCCTTGTTCTGTATTCCTGCGTGGGTTTGACCCCACTGAGCTTATGCTGGTGTGGTTCTCCCTGTTGGCTGAGGGATAATGGGATGTAATCCATGGTATCAGCTCATTGATTTACAGTGTTTCGAGCCCTGTAATGTAAAACTCAGGAGTTAGACCCCCACACAAAGGTGTGATACCAGTTTAACAATCATCAAAATGGGAAGAAAGGAAGGAGAGGGCTTTGGATCTGTCACTGGGTTGTATTTTCAAGTTCTTCTCTGATATTTAGAAATTGTTTTTATCAGAAGCTGGGAGTCCCAAGCCACGTGATTCCTGGAAGGGTAGATGAAAACGAGTAATGGGAGTGAAGGAAAAAATAGTTGTGGAAACCTTTGCAATCACAGGCAACACTAAATGAGTGTTCTGATTAAAGCTGGGAGGAGCTGTTTGTATTTCCTTACATTTCCCTGGGAATGTGGCTTCTCATCCGAGCACAGGCTCCTGCAGCCAGATGCAGTTTGCTGTTGTTGTGGCACCTTCACATAGGGAATATCAGGCTGCCTTTCCAGGGCAGACTGCAAACCTGGGAGCTTTGCTGGCTATACCAGTCACCTGATGAGAGACCAATAAATGAGGGGACTGGCACATGTATAAAAAGGGATATAGATGGGTTTGCTGTATGCCAGCACTCCTCCAAGCTCTATCTGTGGCCACTGTTTTGTTCTCAGCTGACATCCCTGTGGTGCTGCTATGCTGGCTCTGCTCCCCTCCCAATTCTTTTGTGATTTGTGAATGATTAAGATGGAGTCAGACAGAAAGCAGAGTTGGCACAGCCAGGCTGTTACCCTATTAGAAGGTCCAGATGTACTGAATCAGGGTTCCTTGTGGCTTCTGATGAGGAAGAAACAAAACAGGGCTCTGGTTAGGTTTAAAGGATTTGGTAAGCACACATGTGTCATGGGTCTAACTGCCTTTGATGGGTACCAGATGGCAAACAGAAAGGGGAGGATGGAGCTGGGGGAGGCAGAAGGATGGAGAGGTCCTTTGTGAGCCTCTGTAGGGAAATGTCACGTGCCAAAGGTGCCTATATACATGCTTGGATAGAGTTATATGTGTCTATCTGTATAAAATCATCTTTCCACCCACTGGGTCGCTGAGATTCAAGCCTGTTGCTTCCCCTGTACCTCTCTTTGAAATGGTAAATCTGATTGCAATGTGTCTCACAGCAATGTGTGGGTTTGCAGCCCCTTCATTTCCAGAGGAGGATGAGACTCTGCAGCTTCAGCCCCGAGAGCCAGGTTTGGTAGGGGTGCTGGCCTGGGTTACAGATCCTCACTGTCTGCACTGGAGTCACAGCCAGTGCTGAATCTCAGCCTCAGAGGAATCAGCTGCTGTCACACAGACCTGGAGTGCAGGGATGCTGCCAGGGGCTGGCTTTGGGAGAAACAAACATTGGGTCAGTTCTTACTATTTTCAATTGTAATTGGTTTGTAAGTCACTGAATCCTTGGGCTCATGAGATTTTCTCTCAAAAAAAAATTACATTTGTATATAATGAGTCAGGAAAGAGAAGACAGCCCAGTGATTTATTTGTGTGCAGTGGTTTAAACACTGTGAGTTTTCTCAGTCAGTCCTGAAAGAGCCAAGCACACTGGAAACAGTTGAAAGGATTATGTATGGCAAAAGGGCTGGGAGAGATCTTCATTGACGTGGCACCGTTTTCCAATTTGCAACCTGTAGGATGCTGCAGCTGTAACCAGGAGCTTCTGTCGCTGAGATAATTTGGAAAAGAGTGAGATATTAGGATTAAAAATCCAGGCTAAATGCCTCATTAGTGTAAACCAGCATAGCAGTTTGGCTTCCAGGGAAACTTATAGATTTATATACCACCTTCAGGTCTGACACGGTGTGTTTTCCACTCTTGTGTTGTAATTCAGTACAGCTTGTACAATAATGTAGATGAACTGCTGGCAGGGAAATGGAGTAGATAAATCTTTTATGAGTGAGTCCAGCGTCCCTGGGCTGGCTCAGCCCTCTGGGGAGCGGCACAGGAGCTGGGCTGGCTCTGGCTGTGCTCCGGTGTCTGCTATGGATAAAGAGGCTGGAGCATCACAGCTGGTACCTGTGACAGGGTCCCTGAAGTCTCCATCTCCTGGGGTGGCCACTGCTCAACCTGGAGTTGTCCCACATATATGGGACAAACACATCCTATGTATATGTCTGTGTGTGTGTGTATATATATATATATATCTATACCATTTGCAGTGATAAAAAAGCCCAGAGCATTTTCCTTTTTCCTGCAGGAGCAGGGAAGGTGTTACGTGCAGAGCTGGAAAAATGTTTTGCCAAAACCTATTTGATTAAAAACAAACCCAAATATTTGTTATAAAATAAATGTTTGGAAAAAAACCCGTGTTGATTCCAATATAATTTCCATGGAGAAACATTTTGGAAGTGAAAATATGTAGATCTGGAAAATGTCAGAATTTAACTGGAGAGGTTTGAAGGGTAGTTTTATGTGTGTGCCTTTCTCACATATTTTTGTTTTTGCATTTCTTAGTATATTGAGTGATCATATTATTGAGCCAGCATAATACGGTGTGATTTGATACATAGCTAATGCATTTATTTACATTTCTAAAATATGTGTATTTAAATACACATGATTATTTGTTGAATCATTAAGGGCAGCTGCTATTTAGTATGGTTTGAACCCCCTGCTTTCCTACATCAAAGTGTTTCATTACCAAGTACTAAAATTTGATATTTTTGGTATGTCTGAAGTTGAGCTGACACACGATTGGAATCATGATGAGTAGTGAGGGGTAGAAGGGTCTGTGATCCAACTGGGAGCTGGGCTGGAGGTCCTTTTCCTCAACGCTCTCCTCAAAGAAGGCCAACATGGAGTTTAGATCAGCTTGCTCAGGATCATACCCCACTGAGTT